>NW_027288139.1:107500-125000 GCF_047511675.1 Marmota flaviventris | reverse complement strand
GGTGTTCACTCATACACGCCTTTTCTTTCTTTCTTTCCTTCCTTCCTTCCTTCCTTCCTTCCTTCCTTCCTTCCTTCCTTCCTTTTTTTTTTTTTTAATATTTATTGTTTAGTTTTCGGTGGACCCAACATCTTTATTTTATTATTATTATTTTTTAACTTATTTTTATTTATTTTATGTTTTATTTGGTGCCATCTAACCCAGCGCCCCATGCTACCGGTTGAGCCACACACCCAGCCCCTAAGTTTCACCCTTCTCTCTCTCTCTCTCTCTCTCTCTCTCTCTCTCTCTCTTTTCCTTGACCCCCTCATCCTATTACTCCTTTCCTCCTCCAAGGCAACACACACACACACACACACACACACACACACACACACACACACACATATATATATATCCCGGAGGTCGACCAGTACACCCCCAACGAAAGAGGTCGACCAGTTGTCCCAATGTAAATACTGCCTGGGTAAGTGAAATTATGTGTGTTTTTCTTTTGGTTGGCTTTGATGTGGGACTGGGAGTGCTACTGGAGTTTTGACGCATTGCACTCTGCCTGCCTCATCCTCCCGAGTCCCTGGGATTACAATCCTGTGCCACCAGGGGCATCTGTGTGCAAAATGGAGTTCGCAGACTTCTCTTGTCTCATTTCTTCCTCTGTTTTTCTCCTCCTCCTCCTCCTCCTCCTCCTCCTCCTCCTCCTCCTCCTCCTCGCCCCGCCCTCCCCTCCCCTCCCCCACCCGCACCCTAACCTCCCCCTCCCCTCCCCTCCCCTCCGCTCTCCCTCTCCCTCTCCTCCTCCTCCTCCTCCTCCTCCTCCTCTTCCTCTTCCTCCCCCCATCCCCCCCCCCGCCCAAGTTAATTTGTCAATGGTTTCTTTTTAGCTATAAGTGGCGGTAGGATGACTCCACGAATATTCCTTATTTCAAGTGGGGACATTCTTTCCTAATCGGGAGTTCAGTTTTAATTGCATGCATCAAATCATTACTTGTGTGGGTCTGGGCTTTTTCTTCTCTTGGTGGTCAGTACCTGGAGAGGAATGTCACAGCCAGGGGGGGGTGCTCTTGAGTGTTTGTGCATTTCTGTCCTTCCTTGCCCACCAACTCAACTCTCGCTCGCTCCCTCTCTCCTTCCCTCCTTCCTTTCTTTCACTTTTGCTTCACTGTTTCTTTCCTGCTGGTGCTGGTGCTGGTGGTGCTTCCTTTCGGTTACTTTTCTTTATTTTTGTTCTTGATTTTTTTTTTTTTAATATTTGCTCCCCCTCCCCCGGCTCTCTCTCTCTCTCTCTCTCTCTCTCTCTCTCTCTCTCTCTCTCTCTCTCTCTCTCCTCTTCCTGATGCTGAAAGCGGCCCAATCCAATAAGGATGGCAAGGCCTTGAGACACAGGAAAAAAGGCTTATGGCAGCACTGGCAAAGCAAAAACACAGGGACTCTTCTGCACGTCAGCAACAACAGGAGGTTTTGTAGAGGAGATTCAAAGGCCACCTTGCACTTCTTCCTGGCCGCAGTTGTAATTCGGCTTCTTACTTTTGATAAGAGTCATTTCTGACATCCTCTGGTCTCCAAAGTCTATGTGACTTCAAGACTACGCTGGGCGTGGACTCAAGGACAGATAAGTCTGCCTAAAACAGGGAAGAAAGGTGATATGATTTCCACTGGATTGAATCCAGAAGTACCTAACCACCACCACGGAGTTACACCTCAATTTTTTTTTTTTTTTTTTTTTTTTTTTTTTTTGAGAGGGAGTGTCCCTTGATTGCTCATGTTGGCTAACATCAAAGGAGACAACATCCTATCTCAGTCTGTGATAAACCCTGTGGTGGTGTTATCACATGGGGTGGCGGGGGGTGTCCTTCCCCTTCCCTCTCTCCTTTCTCTATTTGCTGGTTAAAGCTCAAGGTCTCTGGAGGTTGCCTGAGTACTCCCAGGACCTCACCTTCTCTGGTGAGTAGCTGAGGTGGTGGTTGCTGGACACGGTCCTACCATTCTGATCTTTCACTACTCTTACTGTTCTCTTCCAGGACTTTTGGATCGACTTCCTTCTTCCAAGGATGGTGGAATGATGACAAAGATGATTTGGGACACTTTTTTTTTTTTTTTTTTTTTTTTTTGGTGGTTGTTTTTCCTCCCGGATGGCTGTCAAACCTGCAGCAGCACACACATCCGTCCATCTCGAAGTGAAGAATCTCTAAAGGATCTTCAAGGAAAGCATGGACAAGGAGGATTCGGTCCCGGGAGACTCTTGACACGAGATGGGAAATCCCCCCCCCCCCCCCATTTCTTCTGGAAAGTACCTAATACCAATAAAGACAGGACAAAATGCAGCACAGGCTGGCTGGCTGGCTGAGGTTTATGTAGCGCCGAGTAGTTCTACAGGTAAAATTGGATCCCAGAGCAACTGTGCAGCTACTCAGGGTCCTTGCCTTCCCCAACTGTCCCCTATGGGACCGAAGCTGCTCCCTCCCCTAAGGCTTTCTCAGTCAGCTAATCCTCCACACTTAGGAGTGGTGAAGGTGGGACACACGTTTTAGGCTTGCTTGGCTTCTTCAGTCGGATCTCATCTTGCCACCGGGTCAGAAACACAAGCATATACACGAGAATGTGCATAGCGACGGGTTTCCACCCTGTGGAACTTGGGAGTCCACAGTGAGTGGTCTGTGGTCTGAAAAGGGCAGCCTCGTTAGTTGCAGTCACTGAACGCTAGGTGGCGCAAAGCTACCGTCATTTTGGAAGGCCTGCCTGAGTTCCATTTCCAGTTTAGATATAATCTATCTACATGTGTAGACATAGATAGATAGAGAGAGAGACAGACAGACAGACTTAGATATGTATATCTATATCCATATAGAGATCACTAAGCTGCAAGCCGCCGCGTCATATCTTCCTCTCTTCCCTCAGCCTACTGAGTCCCTGGAAAGACAGATGGGCACGGGCCTCAGTGCGGTTGTTCCCCCGCCCCCCCTCCCCCATACAGTAAAGTCCCCCGGAAGCACTGGGGGGCGGGGAGGACATATCGCTTTCACCCCTGGTATCTGATCACTTTCCTTAGCCTTTAACATGCCCCACCTAGGAGATAGCTTCTGTGCCTCTGCCCGACCCTTGGAATTTGAACTATAATCCACACTTCCCCCATCCCACTCACTCCAATTCCCCAGCAGTAGTCCCTCCCAAGGCTGTCACCACTAGAGGTCCATAGTAAACACCTTCCCCCACCCCTGAGAGTTATGAGGGAGGGCCTGGATGAGGTTAAGAGAGAAACAAACAAAAACAAAACAGTGATGTTTCCTGTGTGTGTGTGTGTGTGTGTGTGTGTGTGTGTGTGTCTAGTGTGTACCGGTCTGCGCACAAAACCCAAACAGGATGAATTTGGGCCTGGGAGAAGGAGAGGGGGGCCCTTCCTGGGTTTACTTTCTGGGGAAGGGAAGAGACAAAGGAAAAAAGGTGAGGGTGTTGCCCAGCAATCAAGACCGTTTGTGGACCAATGCCCAAGGCCCTGGGTCTCTTCCCCAGCCTAGCATCACAAAAGAAACAAAAGTAGTGAACAAAGAGAGACTCAAACAACCAAAACAGGCAAGGAAATCTCATCTCAAAGTGCCCACGGGAAAGGAAAAAAAAAAAAAAAATTGAAGACTGCCGTGCTGGGCTGGGATGGGCTGGGGTCCTTTATATCTCAGCGTTGGAGTGCTCGCCTAGCATATTCGAGGCCCTGGGTTCCATCCTCGGCTCCAGATAAAAAGAAACTAATAACACAAAGGCATTGTTTCCAACTAGGCCAAATAAATAAATAAATAAATAAATAAAATCAAGACACTAGAAGAGACCTTGCTCACACACACACACACAAAAAAAAAGCGGGGGGGGGGGGGGCAGATCAAGATGGAAATCACTCTACCCTTGGCATCCAATAGACAAATAAGGCTCCCCATACTCATGTCAGGGTTTCCTTGGTGGGGATGGAACTAAAAACCAGCCCCTCACACAGGGGCTGGTTTCTGACTGGAGCCTGGAACTGGGGACTGAACACAGACACAGTTTACCACTGAGCTAAACCAACATCCCTTTTTTATACAGATATTTTTATACATTTTTGGTAAATCCATTGATTTATGAGTTGAACCCAGAAGCGCTCACTTGACCACTGACTGAGCCACATCCCCATATTCAATTTATCTATCTATCTATTCATTTGTTTTCTGGCTTGCTTGCTTGTTCTAGTTAAAGCTTGGTCCCAGGGTTTCAAAAACTGACTTCCAGACCACTCACGTAGAAAGGAATCAAGCCTTTATTAAAGCACAAGTAGTGGCGACTGAGCAGAAGAACATAAAGCTGTTCCCCTGGCCAGCCCCAAACAATTGCAAGGGTGCCCCTTATAAGCCTGAAACCTGCAAAAGGGACGTTTTGGGGGGAGGGGGCGTCTAGCTAATGCAAGCAAGCCATGTTACAGAAGCGGGAGAGTGAAGTCAGGCGGAGGGACGCTCAGCCAATCACAATCAGCCTAGCCACTCCAGTGACAGAAGCATAGCCCCCCCCCCCCCCCCCCCCCGTTATGGGCTAGTTACAGAAACAATGTCCCATCACGTAGTTCCGTGTTCTTAAAGGTTTCTATAGCACAAGGAAAAGAACATCTTGCCCCAGTCATCACCCTTCTACTTGGCCTGGTTGTTTTACAGAATGGAGACATAAAACAAAACGGAGTCCCATTTGCTTTTACTATCACAACTTTTCTTTTGGAGACAGGGGTCTCGCGAGGTTACTTTCTCTCGCTATGAGCTTACAATCCTTCTCTCAAGCTCCTCCTGATCCTCTGGGGGGGGGGGGGGGAGGACAGACATGAACCCCCAACCCATGCCTGGCTAAAACTTGCATTTTAATTATTTTCCCCTTTAATTTCTTGAGTTGTAGATGGATGGACACACTATCTTTACCCTATTTGCTTGTGTGCCCCTTTGTTTTGGGTTCTGTGGTGCTCAGGATCGAATCCGGCGCCCCACACGTCCCAGGCAAGTGGTCTACTACCGAGCTAAAACCCTAGCCCAAGCTTTGCATTCTAGAATGAATACATTTCCTTCAATGCTGAAGGAACACAGACATATTTATTGTACAACAAGCCCAGAGATCTTCACATCACATTGCCTAGAAGTCCTACGTACATTCATTGACCTTTGACTTTGGAAGCCACGTTCAGAATCTATGACTCTGGCCAGATAACTGCCACGATGTGGTTTTTGCTCACCAACAGTTGGACCTAGGTGAACAGCTTGGACTCAAGTGGACAAATACTCTTATGCGTTCAGAAAACAGTGCCACTCACCTGGTACAGGAGTATTCTTTCAACAAACGATCACCAAACCCTTACTTACTCAATTAAAACTAACAGATGTGAAAACTGGTCATTAATGGCACAGATCTTTTTATTTATTTATTTATTTTTAAACTTTTTTTTAGAGAGAGTGTGAGAGCGAGAGACAGAGAGAGAGAGAATTTTTAAATATTTATTTAGTTAGTTAGTTAGTTAGTTAGTTAGTTAGTTAGTTTTCGGTGGACACAACATCTTTGTTAGTATGTGGTGCTGAGGATCAAACCCGGGCCGCACGCATGCCAGGTGAGCGGGCTACCACTTGAGCCGCATCCCCAGCCCCAAGCACAGATCTTTTTTTTCTTTTTTTTAAATCTGAATGTTACACCGAATGCGAATGCATATGTTAGAACTTCCACATGTGTCACTGACTATGGGATAAGTTTAGAGCTTCGATACAATACACGTTCTAATAAAAAGGGCACTAATTGGTGACCTCTCATGTAGGAAACCTATATGTCTTTAAGTGTACCGACTTTTGAAGAATAAAATAATCTCTCACACACAGCATACTACTCTAGTCCCCAGATGTGCACACATCTCCAGTGACAGACATGTGGGGTGATTCAGGAGAATCACAAGACTAACACAGCCTCAGCAACTTATGGAGCCCTGCGGTAATGAGAGACAGAGAGAGAGAGAGAGAGAGAGAGAGAGAGAGAGAGAGAGAGAGAGAGAGAAGGGGGGGTAGGTGTTGGGGGGGGTGTTGCTCAGAGGCAAAGCATCTCAGAAGGAAGAGGGGGAATTTATTATAATAAGAAAACATAAGAACTGAACCTTTACAGCAACAAAACTCTGACGACTCTGCTGACACTCTGTTGTTCGAGGCCTAACAAGGTTATCAAACAGAAAAGTGATTTTCTGGATGGAAATTCTAAATATTTGTTAGCCAATGGGCAGATAACCGACCCTGAAAGTCAATATAGCCTTCACCTACGATTAGGGAGGGGGAGGGAAGGAAAAAGAGAAAGGAAAAAGGATATGGGTTTTAACATGAGCCTCAGTGGCTGAGCAGTGAGACTTATACTCAAAGCATATAAAGTGGACCCCTGTTACATTTTCTTTCTGACCCCCCCCCCACCTCCCCCCCCCCCAGTTCCTTGATTTGACAGTTGGGAGAAAATTTTTTTTAAAAAAGACAAAAAGGACAACAACAGCAACAGACAGAAACCACAGCCACCCTTACGAATTTCTGAATTTACATGAGTGAATTACTCTTCTTGATTCTCAGTAACATAGTTTATACTTTTCATGGTTTTTGGTTTGTTTGTTTGTATGTAGTTAAAAAAAATCAGAAGAAATTATTGGTATTCATTGCATATAGAGTGACCCATGTTAGCTGGATCTTATCTCTCAGTTGCAAAGAAGGGGGGGGGGCGAAAGGGGGGAGGGGTTGTTGTTGTTGTTGGTGGTGGTGGTGGTGGTGGCAAAAAGCAACCTGGAACCTGCTTTACCTAGGCTACTGGTTTGATAAAGTCTTCCTTACATGGATGTGTTGTAGGGACAAATGAGGCAAGGCACCGACCGAACAGAGCAGGAAAACGGTTTTATTTGGCTGCAGCCAAGTTCAGAGGACACGGCTGGCTTTTGCTGTAATGAATTAATCCCCTGAGTTCAGGTAGTCTCAGAGTTTTCTACCGAGCATGTAAGGGGAGGGGCTCAGAAACTCATGGTCAGCAGAAGTTCACATAAAAGCAGCTTTTTCTCTCACTGTTCTGGGCATGTTAACCCCTCGAGGACAACACCTGAGAAGGGGAGAGCTTCTTCTCCCCTGTCTAGTCTCCCCCTGCCAGCTGTTACCATGGAGTCCAGTTGGTAACTTCTTCTCGTATCTTAAACCTGTAGACATCTCTGTGAAGTCCAGCTCAAGGCCAGAGGCCTTGTTTGCACATTTCTTCAAAGTACTATTCTGGATATGTTTGTGAAAAACTAGTAAGGGGGAGTGCTGGTATCTTCTCGGCCAGTGGCCAAGTAAACAGGGTGACACGAAAATAGGAAGTTTATCCACCTTGAATTCTTTGGCAGAGACTCTTCGGGCTGACAGACCTAAAACCAGTCTGGGTGAAGATTTCTGAAGAGGCCCAGTTAAGACTTTTCAGTGGAGAAAGGGGGTGCCACTTCAGATGATGAATCATCGCAAAGACACATTGGACTGACCCAAACATATCACATATTTTAAGATTCTTCTCATTCACGGCAAAGAGTAAGCAGTTTTACCTAACAATAGTTTGGTTTCAAAAGGCCTTTTTTTTTTTTTTTTTTAAATCTAATCCCCCTGCTTTTCCCTTAGAGCTCTTCTCTTTTCTCTAGGAAAACTCTACTCTTAGTCAGAGGTCCAAATCTCCATTCAAATGACACAGGAAAAAAAAAAAAAATTCTCTCAAGCACCTGGCCCCCTCCTGCCCCAAACAAAAAAGTTCTGGGTGATCAATGAATTTAAGAGGCAGGAAGAATGGATCATTAACAGAAATGAACATAACCACAGTTACTACTTTCTAAGAATTGGAAAGAATTACCCAGGGCAGAGCTTCCAATTGAAACACTGTAATTATTAGAGAACAAACAAACAAACAAAGAAACAAACAGACAGACAGACAAACAAAAACCCCGAAGTACAAGAGACTCTCCCCTTCTCTCTCTATAACTTACACTCTCTCTCTCTCTCTCTCTCTCTCTCTCTCTCTCTCTCTCTCTCTCGCTTGATTTTCAGTTTCTCACTTAGTGGAGCACCCCTTTTCTTTAGGATCAATCTCCTCCTAGGTTTCTTTTTATACCAAAGGGGGGCAAGTTACACATGATCCAGGAGAAGGAGGCCAAAGCAATCAGATTACTAAGGAACATCAGGAGAGAGAAATTAAATGCTGGTGGACACATTGAACCAATGCTGTGAAACAAATGATATTCAAATTAACCTCTTAGTTTAGTTTTAAACCAATCGGTCAGCATAAATGCAGAGTTAGAGAGACAAACTGACCCTTAAAACAGATACGCGAAACCATACTGGAATTTGAAACAGGTTGGGAATTGTGAACAGCCTGGAGAGGCCACATTTTTCTTCCTTCAGGGGCAGTGGGAGAGACTTTGCACTGCCTTTTGTTATGTAAATTAGAACTGAGACCTGCCCCCAAGCAAGCCCGGTTTAGTGTAAGAATCTTACTTCCCCGCCCGTCCTGATAACTGGCACCCCATCCTGACAGAAAACAAATTTTCCCTTGCAGACAAAGTGGTAGGAACCCAAAGAGGCTGGAACCACCCCTCCCCCCCCCCCCCCAAAGAAAAACCACAATGGCACCGAGAAGGAATAGTACAAGTACCTGCTCTCTCTAGGCTACTGGTTTGATAAAGTTGACACTTTGTTGGGGGTATTTCAATCTCACCTTGACCCCTGACCTGCCCCTCTCAAGAGTTTGTGAAAGATGGATGCTGCTATTTCTCCCTGAGATTTGTGAATCTACAGGTTTATACTTTCTTTGGGTTTAATCCGGTTCTTGAAATGACTCCTGGCAGTGGCCAACATGCCCGACCTCCAGCTTACTTTTGTGTTGTTCAGAGAAGAGTTGTGGTGTGATTTCATCTTTTAGACTTTGTGGAGATTTGGTTTATGTTCCATTCTACGGTCAACTTTGGTAAACATTCCGTATTCGCTTTAAAAGAATGTCTGCTGTGTGGTGGTGGCCTTGCAGTGTTCTGAACATGCCCATTAGGTGTGGGTTGTTCGCGATGTAGTTCTGCTGTCCTTTGTTACTGATTATTTATTTATGGCCTAAGTCGTCAGCTGCTAAGGGATGAGTGTTCTCGCCTCTTTGCCATAATAGATTTATCCATCTTTTCTTTTAATTCTCTCTGGTTTTCATGTAGGTATTTATTTATTCATTCATCCATTTATTTATTTTTCAGCTAGCTGTAGATGGACACAATATCTTTATTTTTATTTATTTATTTTTATGTGGTGCTGAGGATGGAACCCAGGGCCTCACGAATGCAAGGCAAGCACTCTACCACTGAGCTACAATCCCAACCCTCATGTAGGTATTTTGAGGTTATTGAAAGACTTGCACACTACCTTAAGATTGTTGAATGCTTCCTCAAACATCTGACTGTTTATCAATGTGCTATGTTCCTCCTACGCCTGGCAGTGATTGTCTTGTGTGTACCTTGAAGTCATACTGAAAATAAAATAAATAAGTGACTGGGTACAGTGGCCTATGCCTGTCATCCCAGACACGCTTCTCTCTCTCTCTCTCTCTCTCTCTCTCTCTCTCTCTCTCTCTCTCACACACACACACACACACACACACACACACACACACACAGCCGAGGCAGGAGGATCGAGAGTTTAAAGCCACCCTCAGCAAAAGTGAGACACTAAGCAACTCAGTGAGACCCTGTCTCTAAGTAACATACTAGATAGGTAGGGCTAGGGGATGTGGCTCAGCAGTCAGTGAGTGCCACTGAGTTCAATCCCTGGTTACAGGCCTCCTCCAATAAATAAACAGATAAATAAATACATATGTTTATTTTGTTTATTTAGGTGATGATGATGATTTTAATGTGGTGCTGGGATTGAACCCTGTGCCTCATACGTACTTGGTAAGTGCTGTACCATTGAGCCACAACACCAGACTGACAACACCATGAAGTGCTCTTGCTCAGACTGTGGTCTCCTGTGTGGCTGGGGAGGGCAGGGGTTGGGTCCATTTAGGGCTGATAGATATTGGTTGCACTGCTACTTCTTAGATGAAACAGTGCGTAATATGTGCACACAGATAAAAATGAAGGTAGAGATGGCAAGCTTTCTCCAGCTTGATTTATCCCAGAGCATGTGGTGTTTCAGTCTAGGGCAACAGACCATGCTTTTTAGCCAAGGCACCCTCACTTAGAGCCCTGTTACAGCTTCTTATTACCAAGTGCCTAAATGTAAAATTTGGCTCCGTGATATTGATAGATCAATAAAAATAAAAATACAACAACAACAACAAAAAAAAAAAAAAAAAAAAAGAAAGAAAGAAAGAAATAAAAAGATAAAATGGCCAAACAGACAAAATAGAACTCCACAAGGAAGAATCCTTTTTCCTATTATGATTAGTATTCTTTTTTTTTTTTTTTTTCTGTTTCGTAGTACGTTGTCGGTGGACAGCACACCTTCTTTCGATTTGTTCCTTTTTGTATGGCGTGCTAAGGCTCAAACTCTGTGCTAGGCCGGTCCTCTGCCACTGACCCAAAGACACAGACAGCCCCTAGACAAGAAAGGATTCTCAGAGGCTGGTCATCTTCCAATTTTTTTTTTTTGTACTGAAAAAGCAGGAAACACAAAGCCCAAAGACAAGCAGATCAAATTCCCAAGCAACCGATTTCAAACTGATTTTTACATGTTTCCGTCAATTCCTACATAGTCTGGATGGATCCAACCGTGGCCTATCAGTCAGTCGGCCTGACTAATTGTGGCTTCACCGTGGTGGTTTCGGTTTTGAAGTCCCACACCGCCGGATTCTCTAGGGGTGCTGGGCAGACTGCCGGCGCCTCCTGCTGCTGCGGGGGACCCTGGCGCGGGGTGGGGGGTGGGGTGGGGGTGGGGGTGGGGTGGGCAGCTGGCGGGACGTGTCCAGGTGACTTTCTACGACCCCTGCTAAGCGGATCTCGCTGACACCGACCGAGGTTCCGCGTCCCTTCCGCCTGATTTTGTTGACGGTTTTC
This sequence comes from Marmota flaviventris, assembly GCF_047511675.1. Lineage (NCBI taxonomy): Eukaryota > Metazoa > Chordata > Mammalia > Rodentia > Sciuridae > Marmota > Marmota flaviventris. The sequence goes on along the minus strand of NW_027288139.1, from coordinate 113,953 downwards.
GAGCTCCCCCTGGTGGCCGCTTTTATAGGAGCGTCTTAATCCACTTCTGAGAAGTATCTGTTCAGGTCCTTGGCCCATGGATTGATTGGATTATTTGTTTGATTCTTTTTTTTTTTTTTGGCTTTTTGTCCCCCCCCCCCCCCCCCCGTTGTTGTTGTTGTTGTTGTTTCGCTCTGGGACAAGGGCCCACGCTTTTTAGCCAAGGCAACCGCTCTTAGAGCCCTGTTATAGCTTCTTATTACCAAGTGCCTAAACGTAAAATTTGGCTCTGTGACCCAATGGAAAATGACTTGCGGTTTAAGAAAATGCTCAAAAAACAACAAAAAACTCAGGTAAATAGATAGGTAAATAGACGGCCATTTGTAGCGGCGGTGGAGGCTGCGTTCCGCAGGCGCTGCGGAGAAGCTCAGAGGAGCCAGTCCCCGGCCGCTACAGCCCCTGACCCCTGCGCTCAGTCGGCTTCTCTGCGCCTCGGGCGGCACCAAGTCAGCCCCGGGGCTTGCTGCCGCGCCCAGAGTCCTTCCTGGCAGCTCCCGGCGCTCGGGACCCCCGCCCGTCCGCACACGTCCCCGAAGCCGGGCCTAGGGCGGGCGGCGGCGGAGGCTCGGCGCGGCTCGGCGCGGCCCGGCCCGGCTGGGCTCCGCAGTTTTGAAGAAATCTATACGTTTCAAAGACAGATTCTCAGAGTAAAGGATCGTGATGAGTTTCCAATGATTTTAATTGGTAATAAAGCAGACCTGGATCATCAAAGACAGGTTACACAGGAGGAAGGACAGCAGTTAGCATGGCAACTTAAAGTAACATACATGGAGGCATCAGCAAAGATGAGGATGAATGTAGATCAAGCCTTTCATGAACTTGTCCGGGTTATAAGGAAATTTCAAGAGCAAGAATGTCCTCCTTCACCGGAACCAACTCGGAAAGAAAAAGACAAGAAAGGCTGCCATTGTGTCATTTTCTAAGAATCCCTTGAATTTTAGCTACCAACTCCCAGGAAAAGCCCTCATCTCCTCCTCCTCTCCTGATGGTTTACCTCATGTTGGTACCTTTCTAGCCTTAGACAAATGATCACCGTGTTAGCCTTAGACCAAGAAGCCGGCTAATCCTTTCCAGACCAATTTAAAGGAAACACTAAGGCTGCTTCAAAGATGATCTGATTCTTTCTAAATACATGTCTACATATACAGACATATTCTTCTTTTAAGGGCTTGCATCTTAATAGGGATGAATCAGTTGTGCAACCTAAGCTGTTTGCTAAGCTGAAGTTTTAGGTTGTGAAATAATTTTTAACTTCTGGAATCATATTACCTACTGTTATTCTAACATCCACAGGAGGGTTGTTTTTTTTAATATGAATTTTTTGCCTATCTTTAAAGATTTTGATGTCAACCTTACATAACCTTAAATACACTGAACGGAGTTTACAAAATTGAGACATATCAGACCTTTCTTGATACTACAGCTTTTGTTTCCCAGTGGCCAAAATACCAAAATACCTATTGTATTTATGGATTAAAACCTGCTTCTCGGGGCTGGGGATGTGGCTCAAGTGGTAGCGCGCTCGCCTGGCATGCGTGCGGCCCGGGTTCCATCCTCAGCACCACATACAAAGATGTTGTGTCCGCCGAAAGCTAAAACATAAATATTAAAAAATTCTCTCTTTAAAAAAAAAAACAAAAAACTGCTTATCAAGCCTGTGATGACTCCTCCTCTTGAAGATGATAGTGTTCTATGTGGCCAAATATTTGGACTCATTCTGGACTTGGGCATCTCAATGTGTACTTGGTTTCTTAATTTAACTCTTTCACAGCCATGCTAAGGATAAGAATGAATGATTTCTGTCTGTCTTCCTTTTCAAGTATTTCAGGTTTAAGGCATTCCAAAAAAACTAAAGTTGTTTTTGTTTGCTGTCATATAAAACACGGAATTGAGCTTTCCAGAGTCACAGATGGTTAATGTTTTTGCTATGTACTTTTGTGCATTATTTTCTTATTGAACTATTCAACAAGTATTTTTATATGTTTGTAAGCAAATATGCTTCACAGCATACCTTGTGTATATGTAAAGATAAGTATTTAATTCTCACTGTTCACTTTTAACTGACAAAGAAAAAAAAAGTGGAAACCACAGAAACTGTGGTAGAACTTTTACTTGCTGGTCTGATCCTGGTTGTATCTATCTTTGGCCAGTTTTATCCCCATTCAAGAAACCTTCCCAATCGAATACAACTGGATGAGAGTCTGAAATCATTTCAATATCCCCTGCTATATATTGACTGTTATATCAAGTATTAATTGTAAAACTTGTAATTGACAATCAGTATAACTGTGGATGGCTTCTGATTTTGTTTTAATTCTGTGGATTCTGTTTAAGCAATTCAAAAGTATGTTCCTGATTGTGAGATACTAAGTGGTATGGCAGAGTTGTCACTTTATTGAATGTGTACAACAGTCCCATGACCTTTATAGAGCATACCCTTGGATAGCTTCAGGTGCTGAAATTAAAGTTGATCTGTTTTCACAAGATGAAAAAAAAAAATTGGTAAATAAAAACACAAATACAGATAAGAATTAATGGGCTGGGGATGAGGCTCAAGTGGTAACGCGCTCCCCTGGCATGCGCGGGGCGCTGGGTTCTATACTCAGCACCACATAAAATAAAATAAAGATGTTGTGCTCACTGAATACTGAAAAACAAACATTAAAAAATTCTCTCTCTCTCTCTCTCTCTCTCTCTCTCTCTCTCTCTCTCTCTCTCCCTCCCTCCCTCCCTCCCTCCCTCTCCTTCTTTTGTCTTTAAAAAAGAAAAATAAGTAAAAGTTAAAAAAGGGGCTGGGGATGTGGCTCAAGTGGCAGCGCACTCGCCTGGTTGCGTGCGGCCCGGGTTCGGTCCTCAGCGCCCCATACAAACGAAGATGTTGTGTCCACCGAAAACTAAAAAGTAAATATTAAAATTCTCTCTCACTCTCTCTTAAAAAAATAAAAAAAAATGCTTATATATGTATATAAAATGTGGCCAGACAAAATAGAACTCCACAAGGAAGAATCCTTTTTCCTATTATGGTCAGCATTCTTTTTTTTTCTTTTTTCTTTTTTAGAGTAGTTGTAGGTGGACAGCACGCCTTCTCTTGACTGTGTTCCTTTTTGTATGCCACGCTAAGGCTCAAACCCAGTGCCTCCTATGTGCTAGGCCGGCCCTCTGGCACTGAACCACAGACACAGACAGAGGAGGAAGGATTCTCAGAGGCTGTTCATCTTCCGGTTTTTTTTTTTTTTTTTTTTTGGGTACAGAAACAGGCGGAAACACCAAGCCCAAAGACCAGCAGATCAAATTCCCAAGCAACCGATTTCAACGGGTTTTTACACGTTTCTGTCAATTCCTCCATTCTGTGGATGGATCCGACCGTGGCCTAGCAATCTGCCCGTCTGATAGTGGCTTCACCGTGGTGGTTTCGGTTTTGAAGTCCCACACCGCCCGTGTCCCCGGCCGGATTCTCTAGGGGTGCTGGGCCGATCTGCCTGCGTCTCGCGCCCGCCGCTGTGGGGGGCCCTGGCGGGGCGACCCGGCTGGTGGGATGTGTCCGGGTGACTCTCTACGACCCCTGCGGAGCGGATCCCGCTGACGCCGCCCGAGGTTCCGCGTCCCTTCCGCCTGATTTGGTTGACGGTTGTCGAGCTCCACCTGGTGGCCGCTTTCATGGGAGCGTCTGATCCTCGGAAGTCGCCAAGGCGTGATATTCGGTGGCGGTGGCCGAGACAGAGATCCAGGAGTTGGGCGGCGCCAGCGGAACTGTCTCGGTCGCGCTGGGCTGGGCCGTTGTGGCCCGTTGGCGGTATACTGGACCGGCAGGCTTTTTGTGTGTGTGTCGGTTGTCTTCTCTCCCTGCTCGGTCCGGGCCGCGGGCGCCTCGGGTGGCAGTCTGAGCGGTTCCTTCGCCGCCACGGGCTTCGCTTGGCCCCGTCTGGGTCGGTCGCCGGGACTCCTGTGTTATTTTTCTCCCGCTGCCTCTCCCTCTCCCTCTCCCTCTCTCTCACGGGTTTTGGCCGCGGGGCCGCGGGGCTGCGCCGGGCGGGCCAGAGGGGTGTGCTTGGCCGGCCTTGCCGCATTCCCTCTTTGGGGGCCCGCTGCCCGGGGCTTGTCCTGATGGCTATGCCCGGCGTCCTTCGGTGGTGGGTCGCCTTAGCGTGTTCCCCGGCCGCCCCCCGGTCCTGCTCGTTGGAGATGGTGGTCCCCGTCTCTTGTTTTCGCCTTCGTCCACGAGGGTCGACCAGTTGTCCCTAGGGGCTCTGGAGCTCGGTGATGGGCCCGATATCGCGGTGTGCTGACCGCGACTCTGTTCAGGGAAGGCGGCGGTGCTGAGTGAACTGTTCCCCGTTGCCCCGGTCGCGATTGTTTTGGCCCGAGTTGGCCGTTTTCTGCCATCGGGTAGGTGCTGACACGTTGTCCTCTGGCGCGTGCCGCCAGAGGGAGGGAGCTTGGGCCTCCGGGTGCGTGCCGGGCTCTGGGCTGATGGGGTGGCCCGGACCCGTTCCCTCTGGAGCTGCTTGCCTGGGCCTGCGTGCGACGGCTCTTTGGCGCACCTGGAGTGCCCTCGCGGTGGTGCCACCTCCGGCCGGCCGGTCTTCTGGCGCCGGGGGGCGGCGGGGGAGGTGGCGGGTGGTCCTTTACCGCCCGTGCGCTCCTCGCTGCGGGCACCGGGGGCGGTGTGACGACGCTCGTTTCCATGGCTCTGAGTCGCGCGTGTCAGGCGTTCCCCGTTCCGTGTCGTCGGCCGCTCTCCCTGGGGTGTGGGGCCGGTGAGGCCGTAGCAGGCTCCTCTTAGAAGCGGTCCTCGCCGGGTCTCCCCCTGCTCCCTGGGTCTCTCCCGCCCACCCTGCTGATCGATGTGGTGACTCTGCGCTCTCCTGGGCTGGACCAAAGCCGCGCCAGGCGAGGGACGGACATTCATGGTGAATGGGCCATCTCTTCTCGTCCTGCCTGCGGGTCCCTCGCCTTGCCTCCCCGCCCGTTCGCGGTGCGGGGAAGGGCGGGGGTGCGGAATCCGGCCTCGACCTCGCTCCCGGGGTCCTTTGACGTAGCGGGTGCTTCTCGCTCGCCGCCCGCTCTGGGCGGCCAAGGGCCGTGTGTGGCCCTCCCCGCGCCGGGGAGGGCTGCCGCCGTGCTGCTTTGGCGCGACGGTGCGCCTCTGCTTCGGTGCTCCTGGGGCGCTCCGGGTCGTTTCCTGAGGTGCCTGAGGCTGAGCCGGTGTGTGCTGTTCCCGATCCCAGTGCCGCTGCCGCGGCCGGCCGCCGCCTCGCTGTCGGTCTCGCCCCGTCTGCGGGGGTTTCTGAGGCGAGTGCCCGAAAGGAAGAGCGTTGTTGCTTCGCTCGGGGGATCGAGGCGGTAAGCTCGGCAGCGTTGCGCGTTCCCTCTCCGGGGGGAGCGGGTTGCGTTGTCGTCCCCAGTGCCGAGTGGCGTGGGGAGTGTTAGGCGAGCGGGCGCCCGGGCGCTCTTCCCCACCTCCGGTGGGGAAAAGGAGACGTCGCCCGGGCGTTTGAGCGATTGTGGCGGGACGCCGAGCTGGGGCCGGTCCGGTCCCCGAGGCGATGGGGCTTTGGGTGTCCCCGGCCGCGAACGCTCAAGAAGCCTTGTGCTTGCCCATACCGCAGATCCCCCTCGTTGTCTCGGCGGCCGGTTGGGAGAGGGGCTGGGTCGGGTGCCGCCCACCCTCAGTGAGGAACGTTTCTCTAGCGATCCGTGAAGGGCGTGCCTCGTGTGGGGTACCGGATTCCCCCATTGGCCGCCCCCTGCCTTGTGCGCTACGCTACCGTCGGTGGTGTGTGTAGGCGAGAGTCCCCCCCCTTCCCGCCGTCTGGGAGGGCGGGGGTCCGCCGGCCCCCCGCGGGTGGGGGCCGAGCGCCTGCTCTTTGTGCCTACCGCGGCCCACGCCTCCCCCCCTCGAGTCGGGGGAGGGTTCCCGCTGGGCCTGGCCGGGCCCTCTGGCGCACGTGGGGCCACTGTGTGGGCCGCTGGTGCCTGCCGCGTGTGTGCGCGCGGTGGCGGTGGGGCTCTGTTCGCGCAGCCGGGGGTTGAGGGGCCCCGTCCCCCCTTCCCCCTCGCCCGCTGCGAGTGGCCCTCTGCCCGCTCCCGGTCCCGAGCCGGCGGGCGGCCTGCGTGCGTGTGCGCTGGCCTGGGGCGCGGCCGCCGCGGCCCCCCCTGGGAGCGTTCCGCGGGCGGCGTGGTGAGCGAGCGGACCCTGGGGCCGTAGAGGCCCAGGTCGTGGGACTCGACCGGCACGAGGTGTGGCGTTGCATGCTGGCGTTTGGAGTCCAGGCGCGTCTCGTCGCGTGGAGGGCCACCCTGTGGTGGCGGGGCGGCGGGTCTCGTTGGGAGGCTCCGGGGCTGGGACCGGAGGCCGGGTTGGCGTCGCAGGCGGTGCGGGACCGCCCTCGCGTGTGGCGGTGGGACCCCGCT
>NW_027288139.1:77500-95000 GCF_047511675.1 Marmota flaviventris | reverse complement strand
TTTCTTTCCTTCCTTCCTTCCTTCCTTCCTTCCTTCCTTCCTTCCTTCCTTCCTTTTTTTTTTTTTTAATATTTATTGTTTAGTTTTCGGTGGACCCAACATCTTTATTTTATTATTATTATTTTTTAACTTATTTTTATTTATTTTATGTTTTATTTGGTGCCATCTAACCCAGCGCCCCATGCTACCGGTTGAGCCACACACCCAGCCCCTAAGTTTCACCCTTCTCTCTCTCTCTCTCTCTCTCTCTCTCTCTCTCTCTCTTTTCCTTGACCCCCTCATCCTATTACTCCTTTCCTCCTCCAAGGCAACACACACACACACACACACACACACACACACACACACACACACACATATATATATATCCCGGAGGTCGACCAGTACACCCCCAACGAAAGAGGTCGACCAGTTGTCCCAATGTAAATACTGCCTGGGTAAGTGAAATTATGTGTGTTTTTCTTTTGGTTGGCTTTGATGTGGGACTGGGAGTGCTACTGGAGTTTTGACGCATTGCACTCTGCCTGCCTCATCCTCCCGAGTCCCTGGGATTACAATCCTGTGCCACCAGGGGCATCTGTGTGCAAAATGGAGTTCGCAGACTTCTCTTGTCTCATTTCTTCCTCTGTTTTTCTCCTCCTCCTCCTCCTCCTCCTCCTCCTCCTCCTCCTCCTCCTCCTCGCCCCGCCCTCCCCTCCCCTCCCCCACCCGCACCCTAACCTCCCCCTCCCCTCCCCTCCCCTCCGCTCTCCCTCTCCCTCTCCTCCTCCTCCTCCTCCTCCTCCTCCTCTTCCTCTTCCTCCCCCCATCCCCCCCCCCGCCCAAGTTAATTTGTCAATGGTTTCTTTTTAGCTATAAGTGGCGGTAGGATGACTCCACGAATATTCCTTATTTCAAGTGGGGACATTCTTTCCTAATCGGGAGTTCAGTTTTAATTGCATGCATCAAATCATTACTTGTGTGGGTCTGGGCTTTTTCTTCTCTTGGTGGTCAGTACCTGGAGAGGAATGTCACAGCCAGGGGGGGGTGCTCTTGAGTGTTTGTGCATTTCTGTCCTTCCTTGCCCACCAACTCAACTCTCGCTCGCTCCCTCTCTCCTTCCCTCCTTCCTTTCTTTCACTTTTGCTTCACTGTTTCTTTCCTGCTGGTGCTGGTGCTGGTGGTGCTTCCTTTCGGTTACTTTTCTTTATTTTTGTTCTTGATTTTTTTTTTTTTAATATTTGCTCCCCCTCCCCCGGCCTTTCTCTCTCTCTCTCTCTCTCTCTCTCTCTCTCTCTCTCTCTCTCTCTCTCTCCTCTTCCTGATGCTGAAAGCTTGGCCCAATCCAATAAGGATGGCAAGGCCTTGAGACACAGGAAAAAAGGCTTATGGCAGCACTGGCAAAGCAAAAACACAGGGACTCTTCTGCACGTCAGCAACAACAGGAGGTTTTGTAGAGGAGATTCAAAGGCCACCTTGCACTTCTTCCTGGCCGCAGTTGTAATTCGGCTTCTTACTTTTGATAAGAGTCATTTCTGACATCCTCTGGTCTCCAAAGTCTATGTGACTTCAAGACTACGCTGGGCGTGGACTCAAGGACAGATAAGTCTGCCTAAAACAGGGAAGAAAGGTGATATGATTTCCACTGGATTGAATCCAGAAGTACCTAACCACCACCACGGAGTTACACCTCAATTTTTTTTTTTTTTTTTTTTTTTTTTTTTTTTGAGAGGGAGTGTCCCTTGATTGCTCATGTTGGCTAACATCAAAGGAGACAACATCCTATCTCAGTCTGTGATAAACCCTGTGGTGGTGTTATCACATGGGGTGGCGGGGGGTGTCCTTCCCCTTCCCTCTCTCCTTTCTCTATTTGCTGGTTAAAGCTCAAGGTCTCTGGAGGTTGCCTGAGTACTCCCAGGACCTCACCTTCTCTGGTGAGTAGCTGAGGTGGTGGTTGCTGGACACGGTCCTACCATTCTGATCTTTCACTACTCTTACTGTTCTCTTCCAGGACTTTTGGATCGACTTCCTTCTTCCAAGGATGGTGGAATGATGACAAAGATGATTTGGGACACTTTTTTTTTTTTTTTTTTTTTTTTTTGGTGGTTGTTTTTCCTCCCGGATGGCTGTCAAACCTGCAGCAGCACACACATCCGTCCATCTCGAAGTGAAGAATCTCTAAAGGATCTTCAAGGAAAGCATGGACAAGGAGGATTCGGTCCCGGGAGACTCTTGACACGAGATGGGAAATCCCCCCCCCCCCCCCATTTCTTCTGGAAAGTACCTAATACCAATAAAGACAGGACAAAATGCAGCACAGGCTGGCTGGCTGGCTGAGGTTTATGTAGCGCCGAGTAGTTCTACAGGTAAAATTGGATCCCAGAGCAACTGTGCAGCTACTCAGGGTCCTTGCCTTCCCCAACTGTCCCCTATGGGACCGAAGCTGCTCCCTCCCCTAAGGCTTTCTCAGTCAGCTAATCCTCCACACTTAGGAGTGGTGAAGGTGGGACACACGTTTTAGGCTTGCTTGGCTTCTTCAGTCGGATCTCATCTTGCCACCGGGTCAGAAACACAAGCATATACACGAGAATGTGCATAGCGACGGGTTTCCACCCTGTGGAACTTGGGAGTCCACAGTGAGTGGTCTGTGGTCTGAAAAGGGCAGCCTCGTTAGTTGCAGTCACTGAACGCTAGGTGGCGCAAAGCTACCGTCATTTTGGAAGGCCTGCCTGAGTTCCATTTCCAGTTTAGATATAATCTATCTACATGTGTAGACATAGATAGATAGAGAGAGAGACAGACAGACAGACTTAGATATGTATATCTATATCCATATAGAGATCACTAAGCTGCAAGCCGCCGCGTCATATCTTCCTCTCTTCCCTCAGCCTACTGAGTCCCTGGAAAGACAGATGGGCACGGGCCTCAGTGCGGTTGTTCCCCCGCCCCCCCTCCCCCATACAGTAAAGTCCCCCGGAAGCACTGGGGGGCGGGGAGGACATATCGCTTTCACCCCTGGTATCTGATCACTTTCCTTAGCCTTTAACATGCCCCACCTAGGAGATAGCTTCTGTGCCTCTGCCCGACCCTTGGAATTTGAACTATAATCCACACTTCCCCCATCCCACTCACTCCAATTCCCCAGCAGTAGTCCCTCCCAAGGCTGTCACCACTAGAGGTCCATAGTAAACACCTTCCCCCACCCCTGAGAGTTATGAGGGAGGGCCTGGATGAGGTTAAGAGAGAAACAAACAAAAACAAAACAGTGATGTTTCCTGTGTGTGTGTGTGTGTGTGTGTGTGTGTGTGTGTGTCTAGTGTGTACCGGTCTGCGCACAAAACCCAAACAGGATGAATTTGGGCCTGGGAGAAGGAGAGGGGGGCCCTTCCTGGGTTTACTTTCTGGGGAAGGGAAGAGACAAAGGAAAAAAGGTGAGGGTGTTGCCCAGCAATCAAGACCGTTTGTGGACCAATGCCCAAGGCCCTGGGTCTCTTCCCCAGCCTAGCATCACAAAAGAAACAAAAGTAGTGAACAAAGAGAGACTCAAACAACCAAAACAGGCAAGGAAATCTCATCTCAAAGTGCCCACGGGAAAGGAAAAAAAAAAAAAAAATTGAAGACTGCCGTGCTGGGCTGGGATGGGCTGGGGTCCTTTATATCTCAGCGTTGGAGTGCTCGCCTAGCATATTCGAGGCCCTGGGTTCCATCCTCGGCTCCAGATAAAAAGAAACTAATAACACAAAGGCATTGTTTCCAACTAGGCCAAATAAATAAATAAATAAATAAATAAAATCAAGACACTAGAAGAGACCTTGCTCACACACACACACACAAAAAAAAAGCGGGGGGGGGGGGGGCAGATCAAGATGGAAATCACTCTACCCTTGGCATCCAATAGACAAATAAGGCTCCCCATACTCATGTCAGGGTTTCCTTGGTGGGGATGGAACTAAAAACCAGCCCCTCACACAGGGGCTGGTTTCTGACTGGAGCCTGGAACTGGGGACTGAACACAGACACAGTTTACCACTGAGCTAAACCAACATCCCTTTTTTATACAGATATTTTTATACATTTTTGGTAAATCCATTGATTTATGAGTTGAACCCAGAAGCGCTCACTTGACCACTGACTGAGCCACATCCCCATATTCAATTTATCTATCTATCTATTCATTTGTTTTCTGGCTTGCTTGCTTGTTCTAGTTAAAGCTTGGTCCCAGGGTTTCAAAAACTGACTTCCAGACCACTCACGTAGAAAGGAATCAAGCCTTTATTAAAGCACAAGTAGTGGCGACTGAGCAGAAGAACATAAAGCTGTTCCCCTGGCCAGCCCCAAACAATTGCAAGGGTGCCCCTTATAAGCCTGAAACCTGCAAAAGGGACGTTTTGGGGGGAGGGGGCGTCTAGCTAATGCAAGCAAGCCATGTTACAGAAGCGGGAGAGTGAAGTCAGGCGGAGGGACGCTCAGCCAATCACAATCAGCCTAGCCACTCCAGTGACAGAAGCATAGCCCCCCCCCCCCCCCCCCCCCGTTATGGGCTAGTTACAGAAACAATGTCCCATCACGTAGTTCCGTGTTCTTAAAGGTTTCTATAGCACAAGGAAAAGAACATCTTGCCCCAGTCATCACCCTTCTACTTGGCCTGGTTGTTTTACAGAATGGAGACATAAAACAAAACGGAGTCCCATTTGCTTTTACTATCACAACTTTTCTTTTGGAGACAGGGGTCTCGCGAGGTTACTTTCTCTCGCTATGAGCTTACAATCCTTCTCTCAAGCTCCTCCTGATCCTCTGGGGGGGGGGGGGGGAGGACAGACATGAACCCCCAACCCATGCCTGGCTAAAACTTGCATTTTAATTATTTTCCCCTTTAATTTCTTGAGTTGTAGATGGATGGACACACTATCTTTACCCTATTTGCTTGTGTGCCCCTTTGTTTTGGGTTCTGTGGTGCTCAGGATCGAATCCGGCGCCCCACACGTCCCAGGCAAGTGGTCTACTACCGAGCTAAAACCCTAGCCCAAGCTTTGCATTCTAGAATGAATACATTTCCTTCAATGCTGAAGGAACACAGACATATTTATTGTACAACAAGCCCAGAGATCTTCACATCACATTGCCTAGAAGTCCTACGTACATTCATTGACCTTTGACTTTGGAAGCCACGTTCAGAATCTATGACTCTGGCCAGATAACTGCCACGATGTGGTTTTTGCTCACCAACAGTTGGACCTAGGTGAACAGCTTGGACTCAAGTGGACAAATACTCTTATGCGTTCAGAAAACAGTGCCACTCACCTGGTACAGGAGTATTCTTTCAACAAACGATCACCAAACCCTTACTTACTCAATTAAAACTAACAGATGTGAAAACTGGTCATTAATGGCACAGATCTTTTTATTTATTTATTTATTTTTAAACTTTTTTTTAGAGAGAGTGTGAGAGCGAGAGACAGAGAGAGAGAGAATTTTTAAATATTTATTTAGTTAGTTAGTTAGTTAGTTAGTTAGTTAGTTAGTTTTCGGTGGACACAACATCTTTGTTAGTATGTGGTGCTGAGGATCAAACCCGGGCCGCACGCATGCCAGGTGAGCGGGCTACCACTTGAGCCGCATCCCCAGCCCCAAGCACAGATCTTTTTTTTCTTTTTTTTAAATCTGAATGTTACACCGAATGCGAATGCATATGTTAGAACTTCCACATGTGTCACTGACTATGGGATAAGTTTAGAGCTTCGATACAATACACGTTCTAATAAAAAGGGCACTAATTGGTGACCTCTCATGTAGGAAACCTATATGTCTTTAAGTGTACCGACTTTTGAAGAATAAAATAATCTCTCACACACAGCATACTACTCTAGTCCCCAGATGTGCACACATCTCCAGTGACAGACATGTGGGGTGATTCAGGAGAATCACAAGACTAACACAGCCTCAGCAACTTATGGAGCCCTGCGGTAATGAGAGACAGAGAGAGAGAGAGAGAGAGAGAGAGAGAGAGAGAGAGAGAGAGAGAGAGAAGGGGGGGTAGGTGTTGGGGGGGGTGTTGCTCAGAGGCAAAGCATCTCAGAAGGAAGAGGGGGAATTTATTATAATAAGAAAACATAAGAACTGAACCTTTACAGCAACAAAACTCTGACGACTCTGCTGACACTCTGTTGTTCGAGGCCTAACAAGGTTATCAAACAGAAAAGTGATTTTCTGGATGGAAATTCTAAATATTTGTTAGCCAATGGGCAGATAACCGACCCTGAAAGTCAATATAGCCTTCACCTACGATTAGGGAGGGGGAGGGAAGGAAAAAGAGAAAGGAAAAAGGATATGGGTTTTAACATGAGCCTCAGTGGCTGAGCAGTGAGACTTATACTCAAAGCATATAAAGTGGACCCCTGTTACATTTTCTTTCTGACCCCCCCCCCACCTCCCCCCCCCCCAGTTCCTTGATTTGACAGTTGGGAGAAAATTTTTTTTAAAAAAGACAAAAAGGACAACAACAGCAACAGACAGAAACCACAGCCACCCTTACGAATTTCTGAATTTACATGAGTGAATTACTCTTCTTGATTCTCAGTAACATAGTTTATACTTTTCATGGTTTTTGGTTTGTTTGTTTGTATGTAGTTAAAAAAAATCAGAAGAAATTATTGGTATTCATTGCATATAGAGTGACCCATGTTAGCTGGATCTTATCTCTCAGTTGCAAAGAAGGGGGGGGGGCGAAAGGGGGGAGGGGTTGTTGTTGTTGTTGGTGGTGGTGGTGGTGGTGGCAAAAAGCAACCTGGAACCTGCTTTACCTAGGCTACTGGTTTGATAAAGTCTTCCTTACATGGATGTGTTGTAGGGACAAATGAGGCAAGGCACCGACCGAACAGAGCAGGAAAACGGTTTTATTTGGCTGCAGCCAAGTTCAGAGGACACGGCTGGCTTTTGCTGTAATGAATTAATCCCCTGAGTTCAGGTAGTCTCAGAGTTTTCTACCGAGCATGTAAGGGGAGGGGCTCAGAAACTCATGGTCAGCAGAAGTTCACATAAAAGCAGCTTTTTCTCTCACTGTTCTGGGCATGTTAACCCCTCGAGGACAACACCTGAGAAGGGGAGAGCTTCTTCTCCCCTGTCTAGTCTCCCCCTGCCAGCTGTTACCATGGAGTCCAGTTGGTAACTTCTTCTCGTATCTTAAACCTGTAGACATCTCTGTGAAGTCCAGCTCAAGGCCAGAGGCCTTGTTTGCACATTTCTTCAAAGTACTATTCTGGATATGTTTGTGAAAAACTAGTAAGGGGGAGTGCTGGTATCTTCTCGGCCAGTGGCCAAGTAAACAGGGTGACACGAAAATAGGAAGTTTATCCACCTTGAATTCTTTGGCAGAGACTCTTCGGGCTGACAGACCTAAAACCAGTCTGGGTGAAGATTTCTGAAGAGGCCCAGTTAAGACTTTTCAGTGGAGAAAGGGGGTGCCACTTCAGATGATGAATCATCGCAAAGACACATTGGACTGACCCAAACATATCACATATTTTAAGATTCTTCTCATTCACGGCAAAGAGTAAGCAGTTTTACCTAACAATAGTTTGGTTTCAAAAGGCCTTTTTTTTTTTTTTTTTTAAATCTAATCCCCCTGCTTTTCCCTTAGAGCTCTTCTCTTTTCTCTAGGAAAACTCTACTCTTAGTCAGAGGTCCAAATCTCCATTCAAATGACACAGGAAAAAAAAAAAAAATTCTCTCAAGCACCTGGCCCCCTCCTGCCCCAAACAAAAAAGTTCTGGGTGATCAATGAATTTAAGAGGCAGGAAGAATGGATCATTAACAGAAATGAACATAACCACAGTTACTACTTTCTAAGAATTGGAAAGAATTACCCAGGGCAGAGCTTCCAATTGAAACACTGTAATTATTAGAGAACAAACAAACAAACAAAGAAACAAACAGACAGACAGACAAACAAAAACCCCGAAGTACAAGAGACTCTCCCCTTCTCTCTCTATAACTTACACTCTCTCTCTCTCTCTCTCTCTCTCTCTCTCTCTCTCTCTCTCTCGCTTGATTTTCAGTTTCTCACTTAGTGGAGCACCCCTTTTCTTTAGGATCAATCTCCTCCTAGGTTTCTTTTTATACCAAAGGGGGGCAAGTTACACATGATCCAGGAGAAGGAGGCCAAAGCAATCAGATTACTAAGGAACATCAGGAGAGAGAAATTAAATGCTGGTGGACACATTGAACCAATGCTGTGAAACAAATGATATTCAAATTAACCTCTTAGTTTAGTTTTAAACCAATCGGTCAGCATAAATGCAGAGTTAGAGAGACAAACTGACCCTTAAAACAGATACGCGAAACCATACTGGAATTTGAAACAGGTTGGGAATTGTGAACAGCCTGGAGAGGCCACATTTTTCTTCCTTCAGGGGCAGTGGGAGAGACTTTGCACTGCCTTTTGTTATGTAAATTAGAACTGAGACCTGCCCCCAAGCAAGCCCGGTTTAGTGTAAGAATCTTACTTCCCCGCCCGTCCTGATAACTGGCACCCCATCCTGACAGAAAACAAATTTTCCCTTGCAGACAAAGTGGTAGGAACCCAAAGAGGCTGGAACCACCCCTCCCCCCCCCCCCCCAAAGAAAAACCACAATGGCACCGAGAAGGAATAGTACAAGTACCTGCTCTCTCTAGGCTACTGGTTTGATAAAGTTGACACTTTGTTGGGGGTATTTCAATCTCACCTTGACCCCTGACCTGCCCCTCTCAAGAGTTTGTGAAAGATGGATGCTGCTATTTCTCCCTGAGATTTGTGAATCTACAGGTTTATACTTTCTTTGGGTTTAATCCGGTTCTTGAAATGACTCCTGGCAGTGGCCAACATGCCCGACCTCCAGCTTACTTTTGTGTTGTTCAGAGAAGAGTTGTGGTGTGATTTCATCTTTTAGACTTTGTGGAGATTTGGTTTATGTTCCATTCTACGGTCAACTTTGGTAAACATTCCGTATTCGCTTTAAAAGAATGTCTGCTGTGTGGTGGTGGCCTTGCAGTGTTCTGAACATGCCCATTAGGTGTGGGTTGTTCGCGATGTAGTTCTGCTGTCCTTTGTTACTGATTATTTATTTATGGCCTAAGTCGTCAGCTGCTAAGGGATGAGTGTTCTCGCCTCTTTGCCATAATAGATTTATCCATCTTTTCTTTTAATTCTCTCTGGTTTTCATGTAGGTATTTATTTATTCATTCATCCATTTATTTATTTTTCAGCTAGCTGTAGATGGACACAATATCTTTATTTTTATTTATTTATTTTTATGTGGTGCTGAGGATGGAACCCAGGGCCTCACGAATGCAAGGCAAGCACTCTACCACTGAGCTACAATCCCAACCCTCATGTAGGTATTTTGAGGTTATTGAAAGACTTGCACACTACCTTAAGATTGTTGAATGCTTCCTCAAACATCTGACTGTTTATCAATGTGCTATGTTCCTCCTACGCCTGGCAGTGATTGTCTTGTGTGTACCTTGAAGTCATACTGAAAATAAAATAAATAAGTGACTGGGTACAGTGGCCTATGCCTGTCATCCCAGACACGCTTCTCTCTCTCTCTCTCTCTCTCTCTCTCTCTCTCTCTCTCTCTCTCACACACACACACACACACACACACACACACACACACACAGCCGAGGCAGGAGGATCGAGAGTTTAAAGCCACCCTCAGCAAAAGTGAGACACTAAGCAACTCAGTGAGACCCTGTCTCTAAGTAACATACTAGATAGGTAGGGCTAGGGGATGTGGCTCAGCAGTCAGTGAGTGCCACTGAGTTCAATCCCTGGTTACAGGCCTCCTCCAATAAATAAACAGATAAATAAATACATATGTTTATTTTGTTTATTTAGGTGATGATGATGATTTTAATGTGGTGCTGGGATTGAACCCTGTGCCTCATACGTACTTGGTAAGTGCTGTACCATTGAGCCACAACACCAGACTGACAACACCATGAAGTGCTCTTGCTCAGACTGTGGTCTCCTGTGTGGCTGGGGAGGGCAGGGGTTGGGTCCATTTAGGGCTGATAGATATTGGTTGCACTGCTACTTCTTAGATGAAACAGTGCGTAATATGTGCACACAGATAAAAATGAAGGTAGAGATGGCAAGCTTTCTCCAGCTTGATTTATCCCAGAGCATGTGGTGTTTCAGTCTAGGGCAACAGACCATGCTTTTTAGCCAAGGCACCCTCACTTAGAGCCCTGTTACAGCTTCTTATTACCAAGTGCCTAAATGTAAAATTTGGCTCCGTGATATTGATAGATCAATAAAAATAAAAATACAACAACAACAACAAAAAAAAAAAAAAAAAAAAAGAAAGAAAGAAAGAAATAAAAAGATAAAATGGCCAAACAGACAAAATAGAACTCCACAAGGAAGAATCCTTTTTCCTATTATGATTAGTATTCTTTTTTTTTTTTTTTTTCTGTTTCGTAGTACGTTGTCGGTGGACAGCACACCTTCTTTCGATTTGTTCCTTTTTGTATGGCGTGCTAAGGCTCAAACTCTGTGCTAGGCCGGTCCTCTGCCACTGACCCAAAGACACAGACAGCCCCTAGACAAGAAAGGATTCTCAGAGGCTGGTCATCTTCCAATTTTTTTTTTTTGTACTGAAAAAGCAGGAAACACAAAGCCCAAAGACAAGCAGATCAAATTCCCAAGCAACCGATTTCAAACTGATTTTTACATGTTTCCGTCAATTCCTACATAGTCTGGATGGATCCAACCGTGGCCTATCAGTCAGTCGGCCTGACTAATTGTGGCTTCACCGTGGTGGTTTCGGTTTTGAAGTCCCACACCGCCGGATTCTCTAGGGGTGCTGGGCAGACTGCCGGCGCCTCCTGCTGCTGCGGGGGACCCTGGCGCGGGGTGGGGGGTGGGGTGGGGGTGGGGGTGGGGTGGGCAGCTGGCGGGACGTGTCCAGGTGACTTTCTACGACCCCTGCTAAGCGGATCTCGCTGACACCGACCGAGGTTCCGCGTCCCTTCCGCCTGATTTTGTTGACGGTTTTCGAGCTCCCCCTGGTGGCCGCTTTTATAGGAGCGTCTTAATCCACTTCTGAGAAGTATCTGTTCAGGTCCTTGGCCCATGGATTGATTGGATTATTTGTTTGATTCTTTTTTTTTTTTTTGGCTTTTTGTCCCCCCCCCCCCCCCCCCGTTGTTGTTGTTGTTGTTGTTTCGCTCTGGGACAAGGGCCCACGCTTTTTAGCCAAGGCAACCGCTCTTAGAGCCCTGTTATAGCTTCTTATTACCAAGTGCCTAAACGTAAAATTTGGCTCTGTGACCCAATGGAAAATGACTTGCGGTTTAAGAAAATGCTCAAAAAACAACAAAAAACTCAGGTAAATAGATAGGTAAATAGACGGCCATTTGTAGCGGCGGTGGAGGCTGCGTTCCGCAGGCGCTGCGGAGAAGCTCAGAGGAGCCAGTCCCCGGCCGCTACAGCCCCTGACCCCTGCGCTCAGTCGGCTTCTCTGCGCCTCGGGCGGCACCAAGTCAGCCCCGGGGCTTGCTGCCGCGCCCAGAGTCCTTCCTGGCAGCTCCCGGCGCTCGGGACCCCCGCCCGTCCGCACACGTCCCCGAAGCCGGGCCTAGGGCGGGCGGCGGCGGAGGCTCGGCGCGGCTCGGCGCGGCCCGGCCCGGCTGGGCTCCGCAGTTTTGAAGAAATCTATACGTTTCAAAGACAGATTCTCAGAGTAAAGGATCGTGATGAGTTTCCAATGATTTTAATTGGTAATAAAGCAGACCTGGATCATCAAAGACAGGTTACACAGGAGGAAGGACAGCAGTTAGCATGGCAACTTAAAGTAACATACATGGAGGCATCAGCAAAGATGAGGATGAATGTAGATCAAGCCTTTCATGAACTTGTCCGGGTTATAAGGAAATTTCAAGAGCAAGAATGTCCTCCTTCACCGGAACCAACTCGGAAAGAAAAAGACAAGAAAGGCTGCCATTGTGTCATTTTCTAAGAATCCCTTGAATTTTAGCTACCAACTCCCAGGAAAAGCCCTCATCTCCTCCTCCTCTCCTGATGGTTTACCTCATGTTGGTACCTTTCTAGCCTTAGACAAATGATCACCGTGT
Source organism: Marmota flaviventris (assembly GCF_047511675.1). Lineage (NCBI taxonomy): Eukaryota > Metazoa > Chordata > Mammalia > Rodentia > Sciuridae > Marmota > Marmota flaviventris. Next base: position 82,906 of record NW_027288139.1, on the reverse strand, counting down.
TAGCCTTAGACCAAGAAGCCGGCTAATCCTTTCCAGACCAATTTAAAGGAAACACTAAGGCTGCTTCAAAGATGATCTGATTCTTTCTAAATACATGTCTACATATACAGACATATTCTTCTTTTAAGGGCTTGCATCTTAATAGGGATGAATCAGTTGTGCAACCTAAGCTGTTTGCTAAGCTGAAGTTTTAGGTTGTGAAATAATTTTTAACTTCTGGAATCATATTACCTACTGTTATTCTAACATCCACAGGAGGGTTGTTTTTTTTAATATGAATTTTTTGCCTATCTTTAAAGATTTTGATGTCAACCTTACATAACCTTAAATACACTGAACGGAGTTTACAAAATTGAGACATATCAGACCTTTCTTGATACTACAGCTTTTGTTTCCCAGTGGCCAAAATACCAAAATACCTATTGTATTTATGGATTAAAACCTGCTTCTCGGGGCTGGGGATGTGGCTCAAGTGGTAGCGCGCTCGCCTGGCATGCGTGCGGCCCGGGTTCCATCCTCAGCACCACATACAAAGATGTTGTGTCCGCCGAAAGCTAAAACATAAATATTAAAAAATTCTCTCTTTAAAAAAAAAAACAAAAAACTGCTTATCAAGCCTGTGATGACTCCTCCTCTTGAAGATGATAGTGTTCTATGTGGCCAAATATTTGGACTCATTCTGGACTTGGGCATCTCAATGTGTACTTGGTTTCTTAATTTAACTCTTTCACAGCCATGCTAAGGATAAGAATGAATGATTTCTGTCTGTCTTCCTTTTCAAGTATTTCAGGTTTAAGGCATTCCAAAAAAACTAAAGTTGTTTTTGTTTGCTGTCATATAAAACACGGAATTGAGCTTTCCAGAGTCACAGATGGTTAATGTTTTTGCTATGTACTTTTGTGCATTATTTTCTTATTGAACTATTCAACAAGTATTTTTATATGTTTGTAAGCAAATATGCTTCACAGCATACCTTGTGTATATGTAAAGATAAGTATTTAATTCTCACTGTTCACTTTTAACTGACAAAGAAAAAAAAAGTGGAAACCACAGAAACTGTGGTAGAACTTTTACTTGCTGGTCTGATCCTGGTTGTATCTATCTTTGGCCAGTTTTATCCCCATTCAAGAAACCTTCCCAATCGAATACAACTGGATGAGAGTCTGAAATCATTTCAATATCCCCTGCTATATATTGACTGTTATATCAAGTATTAATTGTAAAACTTGTAATTGACAATCAGTATAACTGTGGATGGCTTCTGATTTTGTTTTAATTCTGTGGATTCTGTTTAAGCAATTCAAAAGTATGTTCCTGATTGTGAGATACTAAGTGGTATGGCAGAGTTGTCACTTTATTGAATGTGTACAACAGTCCCATGACCTTTATAGAGCATACCCTTGGATAGCTTCAGGTGCTGAAATTAAAGTTGATCTGTTTTCACAAGATGAAAAAAAAAAATTGGTAAATAAAAACACAAATACAGATAAGAATTAATGGGCTGGGGATGAGGCTCAAGTGGTAACGCGCTCCCCTGGCATGCGCGGGGCGCTGGGTTCTATACTCAGCACCACATAAAATAAAATAAAGATGTTGTGCTCACTGAATACTGAAAAACAAACATTAAAAAATTCTCTCTCTCTCTCTCTCTCTCTCTCTCTCTCTCTCTCTCTCTCTCTCCCTCCCTCCCTCCCTCCCTCCCTCTCCTTCTTTTGTCTTTAAAAAAGAAAAATAAGTAAAAGTTAAAAAAGGGGCTGGGGATGTGGCTCAAGTGGCAGCGCACTCGCCTGGTTGCGTGCGGCCCGGGTTCGGTCCTCAGCGCCCCATACAAACGAAGATGTTGTGTCCACCGAAAACTAAAAAGTAAATATTAAAATTCTCTCTCACTCTCTCTTAAAAAAATAAAAAAAAATGCTTATATATGTATATAAAATGTGGCCAGACAAAATAGAACTCCACAAGGAAGAATCCTTTTTCCTATTATGGTCAGCATTCTTTTTTTTTCTTTTTTCTTTTTTAGAGTAGTTGTAGGTGGACAGCACGCCTTCTCTTGACTGTGTTCCTTTTTGTATGCCACGCTAAGGCTCAAACCCAGTGCCTCCTATGTGCTAGGCCGGCCCTCTGGCACTGAACCACAGACACAGACAGAGGAGGAAGGATTCTCAGAGGCTGTTCATCTTCCGGTTTTTTTTTTTTTTTTTTTTTGGGTACAGAAACAGGCGGAAACACCAAGCCCAAAGACCAGCAGATCAAATTCCCAAGCAACCGATTTCAACGGGTTTTTACACGTTTCTGTCAATTCCTCCATTCTGTGGATGGATCCGACCGTGGCCTAGCAATCTGCCCGTCTGATAGTGGCTTCACCGTGGTGGTTTCGGTTTTGAAGTCCCACACCGCCCGTGTCCCCGGCCGGATTCTCTAGGGGTGCTGGGCCGATCTGCCTGCGTCTCGCGCCCGCCGCTGTGGGGGGCCCTGGCGGGGCGACCCGGCTGGTGGGATGTGTCCGGGTGACTCTCTACGACCCCTGCGGAGCGGATCCCGCTGACGCCGCCCGAGGTTCCGCGTCCCTTCCGCCTGATTTGGTTGACGGTTGTCGAGCTCCACCTGGTGGCCGCTTTCATGGGAGCGTCTGATCCTCGGAAGTCGCCAAGGCGTGATATTCGGTGGCGGTGGCCGAGACAGAGATCCAGGAGTTGGGCGGCGCCAGAGGAACTGTCTCGGTCGCGCTGGGCTGGGCCGTTGTGGCCCGTTGGCGGTATACTGGACCGGCAGGCTTTTTGTGTGTGTGTCGGTTGTCTTCTCTCCCTGCTCGGTCCGGGCCGCGGGCGCCTCGGGTGGCAGTCTGAGCGGTTCCTTCGCCGCCACGGGCTTCGCTTGGCCCCGTCTGGGTCGGTCGCCGGGACTCCTGTGTTATTTTTCTCCCGCTGCCTCTCCCTCTCCCTCTCCCTCTCTCTCACGGGTTTTGGCCGCGGGGCCGCGGGGCTGCGCCGGGCGGGCCAGAGGGGTGTGCTTGGCCGGCCTTGCCGCATTCCCTCTTTGGGGGCCCGCTGCCCGGGGCTTGTCCTGATGGCTATGCCCGGCGTCCTTCGGTGGTGGGTCGCCTTAGCGTGTTCCCCGGCCGCCCCCCGGTCCTGCTCGTTGGAGATGGTGGTCCCCGTCTCTTGTTTTCGCCTTCGTCCACGAGGGTCGACCAGTTGTCCCTAGGGGCTCTGGAGCTCGGTGATGGGCCCGATATCGCGGTGTGCTGACCGCGACTCTGTTCAGGGAAGGCGGCGGTGCTGAGTGAACTGTTCCCCGTTGCCCCGGTCGCGATTGTTTTGGCCCGAGTTGGCCGTTTTCTGCCATCGGGTAGGTGCTGACACGTTGTCCTCTGGCGCGTGCCGCCAGAGGGAGGGAGCTTGGGCCTCCGGGTGCGTGCCGGGCTCTGGGCTGATGGGGTGGCCCGGACCCGTTCCCTCTGGAGCTGCTTGCCTGGGCCTGCGTGCGACGGCTCTTTGGCGCACCTGGAGTGCCCTCGCGGTGGTGCCACCTCCGGCCGGCCGGTCTTCTGGCGCCGGGGGGCGGCGGGGGAGGTGGCGGGTGGTCCTTTACCGCCCGTGCGCTCCTCGCTGCGGGCACCGGGGGCGGTGTGACGACGCTCGTTTCCATGGCTCTGAGTCGCGCGTGTCAGGCGTTCCCCGTTCCGTGTCGTCGGCCGCTCTCCCTGGGGTGTGGGGCCGGTGAGGCCGTAGCAGGCTCCTCTTAGAAGCGGTCCTCGCCGGGTCTCCCCCTGCTCCCTGGGTCTCTCCCGCCCACCCTGCTGATCGATGTGGTGACTCTGCGCTCTCCTGGGCTGGACCAAAGCCGCGCCAGGCGAGGGACGGACATTCATGGTGAATGGGCCAGCTCTTCTCGTCCTGCCTGCGGGTCCCTCGCCTTGCCTCCCCGCCCGTTCGCGGTGCGGGGAAGGGCGGGGGTGCGGAATCCGGCCTCGACCTCGCTCCCGGGGTCCTTTGACGTAGCGGGTGCTTCTCGCTCGCCGCCCGCTCTGGGCGGCCAAGGGCCGTGTGTGGCCCTCCCCGCGCCGGGGAGGGCTGCCGCCGTGCTGCTTTGGCGCGACGGTGCGCCTCTGCTTCGGTGCTCCTGGGGCGCTCCGGGTCGTTTCCTGAGGTGCCTGAGGCTGAGCCGGTGTGTGCTGTTCCCGATCCCAGTGCCGCTGCCGCGGCCGGCCGCCGCCTCGCTGTCGGTCTCGCCCCGTCTGCGGGGGTTTCTGAGGCGAGTGCCCGAAAGGAAGAGCGTTGTTGCTTCGCTCGGGGGATCGAGGCGGTAAGCTCGGCAGCGTTGCGCGTTCCCTCTCCGGGGGGAGCGGGTTGCGTTGTCGTCCCCAGTGCCGAGTGGCGTGGGGAGTGTTAGGCGAGCGGGCGCCCGGGCGCTCTTCCCCACCTCCGGTGGGGAAAAGGAGACGTCGCCCGGGCGTTTGAGCGATTGTGGCGGGACGCCGAGCTGGGGCCGGTCCGGTCCCCGAGGCGATGGGGCTTTGGGTGTCCCCGGCCGCGAACGCTCAAGAAGCCTTGTGCTTGCCCATACCGCAGATCCCCCTCGTTGTCTCGGCGGCCGGTTGGGAGAGGGGCTGGGTCGGGTGCCGCCCACCCTCAGTGAGGAACGTTTCTCTAGCGATCCGTGAAGGGCGTGCCTCGTGTGGGGTACCGGATTCCCCCATTGGCCGCCCCCTGCCTTGTGCGCTACGCTACCGTCGGTGGTGTGTGTAGGCGAGAGTCCCCCCCTTCCCGCCGTCTGGGAGGGCGGGGGTCCGCCGGCCCCCCGCGGGTGGGGGCCGAGCGCCTGCTCTTTGTGCCTACCGCGGCCCACGCCTCCCCCCCTCGAGTCGGGGGAGGGTTCCCGCTGGGCCTGGCCGGGCCCTCTGGCGCACGTGGGGCCACTGTGTGGGCCGCTGGTGCCTGCCGCGTGTGTGCGCGCGGTGGCGGTGGGGCTCTGTTCGCGCAGCCGGGGGTTGAGGGGCCCCGTCCCCCCTTCCCCCTCGCCCGCTGCGAGTGGCCCTCTGCCCGCTCCCGGTCCCGAGCCGGCGGGCGGCCTGCGTGCGTGTGCGCTGGCCTGGGGCGCGGCCGCCGCGGCCCCCCCTGGGAGCGTTCCGCGGGCGGCGTGGTGAGCGAGCGGACCCTGGGGCCGTAGAGGCCCAGGTCGTGGGACTCGACCGGCACGAGGTGTGGCGTTGCATGCTGGCGTTTGGAGTCCAGGCGCGTCTCGTCGCGTGGAGGGCCACCCTGTGGTGGCGGGGCGGCGGGTCTCGTTGGGAGGCTCCGGGGCTGGGACCGGAGGCCGGGTTGGCGTCGCAGGCGGTGCGGGACCGCCCTCGCGTGTGGCGGTGGGACCCCGCTTGTTTTCCTGGCGGCCCGACTCTGTGCCCGA
>NW_027288139.1:47500-62500 GCF_047511675.1 Marmota flaviventris | reverse complement strand
GCCACCGGGTCAGAAACACAAGCATATACACGAGAATGTGCATAGCGACGGGTTTCCACCCTGTGGAACTTGGGAGTCCACAGTGAGTGGTCTGTGGTCTGAAAAGGGCAGCCTCGTTAGTTGCAGTCACTGAACGCTAGGTGGCGCAAAGCTACCGTCATTTTGGAAGGCCTGCCTGAGTTCCATTTCCAGTTTAGATATAATCTATCTACATGTGTAGACATAGATAGATAGAGAGAGAGACAGACAGACAGACTTAGATATGTATATCTATATCCATATAGAGATCACTAAGCTGCAAGCCGCCGCGTCATATCTTCCTCTCTTCCCTCAGCCTACTGAGTCCCTGGAAAGACAGATGGGCACGGGCCTCAGTGCGGTTGTTCCCCCGCCCCCCCTCCCCCATACAGTAAAGTCCCCCGGAAGCACTGGGGGGCGGGGAGGACATATCGCTTTCACCCCTGGTATCTGATCACTTTCCTTAGCCTTTAACATGCCCCACCTAGGAGATAGCTTCTGTGCCTCTGCCCGACCCTTGGAATTTGAACTATAATCCACACTTCCCCCATCCCACTCACTCCAATTCCCCAGCAGTAGTCCCTCCCAAGGCTGTCACCACTAGAGGTCCATAGTAAACACCTTCCCCCACCCCTGAGAGTTATGAGGGAGGGCCTGGATGAGGTTAAGAGAGAAACAAACAAAAACAAAACAGTGATGTTTCCTTGTGTGTGTGTGTGTGTGTGTGTGTGTGTGTGTGTCTAGTGTGTACCGGTCTGCGCACAAAACCCAAACAGGATGAATTTGGGCCTGGGAGAAGGAGAGGGGGGCCCTTCCTGGGTTTACTTTCTGGGGAAGGGAAGAGACAAAGGAAAAAAGGTGAGGGTGTTGCCCAGCAATCAAGACCGTTTGTGGACCAATGCCCAAGGCCCTGGGTCTCTTCCCCAGCCTAGCATCACAAAAGAAACAAAAGTAGTGAACAAAGAGAGACTCAAACAACCAAAACAGGCAAGGAAATCTCATCTCAAAGTGCCCACGGGAAAGGAAAAAAAAAAAAAAAATTGAAGACTGCCGTGCTGGGCTGGGATGGGCTGGGGTCCTTTATATCTCAGCGTTGGAGTGCTCGCCTAGCATATTCGAGGCCCTGGGTTCCATCCTCGGCTCCAGATAAAAAGAAACTAATAACACAAAGGCATTGTTTCCAACTAGGCCAAATAAATAAATAAATAAATAAATAAAATCAAGACACTAGAAGAGACCTTGCTCACACACACACACACAAAAAAAAAGCGGGGGGGGGGGGGGCAGATCAAGATGGAAATCACTCTACCCTTGGCATCCAATAGACAAATAAGGCTCCCCATACTCATGTCAGGGTTTCCTTGGTGGGGATGGAACTAAAAACCAGCCCCTCACACAGGGGCTGGTTTCTGACTGGAGCCTGGAACTGGGGACTGAACACAGACACAGTTTACCACTGAGCTAAACCAACATCCCTTTTTTATACAGATATTTTTATACATTTTTGGTAAATCCATTGATTTATGAGTTGAACCCAGAAGCGCTCACTTGACCACTGACTGAGCCACATCCCCATATTCAATTTATCTATCTATCTATTCATTTGTTTTCTGGCTTGCTTGCTTGTTCTAGTTAAAGCTTGGTCCCAGGGTTTCAAAAACTGACTTCCAGACCACTCACGTAGAAAGGAATCAAGCCTTTATTAAAGCACAAGTAGTGGCGACTGAGCAGAAGAACATAAAGCTGTTCCCCTGGCCAGCCCCAAACAATTGCAAGGGTGCCCCTTATAAGCCTGAAACCTGCAAAAGGGACGTTTTGGGGGGAGGGGGCGTCTAGCTAATGCAAGCAAGCCATGTTACAGAAGCGGGAGAGTGAAGTCAGGCGGAGGGACGCTCAGCCAATCACAATCAGCCTAGCCACTCCAGTGACAGAAGCATAGCCCCCCCCCCCCCCCCCCCCCGTTATGGGCTAGTTACAGAAACAATGTCCCATCACGTAGTTCCGTGTTCTTAAAGGTTTCTATAGCACAAGGAAAAGAACATCTTGCCCCAGTCATCACCCTTCTACTTGGCCTGGTTGTTTTACAGAATGGAGACATAAAACAAAACGGAGTCCCATTTGCTTTTACTATCACAACTTTTCTTTTGGAGACAGGGGTCTCGCGAGGTTACTTTCTCTCGCTATGAGCTTACAATCCTTCTCTCAAGCTCCTCCTGATCCTCTGGGGGGGGGGGGGGGAGGACAGACATGAACCCCCAACCCATGCCTGGCTAAAACTTGCATTTTAATTATTTTCCCCTTTAATTTCTTGAGTTGTAGATGGATGGACACACTATCTTTACCCTATTTGCTTGTGTGCCCCTTTGTTTTGGGTTCTGTGGTGCTCAGGATCGAATCCGGCGCCCCACACGTCCCAGGCAAGTGGTCTACTACCGAGCTAAAACCCTAGCCCAAGCTTTGCATTCTAGAATGAATACATTTCCTTCAATGCTGAAGGAACACAGACATATTTATTGTACAACAAGCCCAGAGATCTTCACATCACATTGCCTAGAAGTCCTACGTACATTCATTGACCTTTGACTTTGGAAGCCACGTTCAGAATCTATGACTCTGGCCAGATAACTGCCACGATGTGGTTTTTGCTCACCAACAGTTGGACCTAGGTGAACAGCTTGGACTCAAGTGGACAAATACTCTTATGCGTTCAGAAAACAGTGCCACTCACCTGGTACAGGAGTATTCTTTCAACAAACGATCACCAAACCCTTACTTACTCAATTAAAACTAACAGATGTGAAAACTGGTCATTAATGGCACAGATCTTTTTATTTATTTATTTATTTTTAAACTTTTTTTTAGAGAGAGTGTGAGAGCGAGAGACAGAGAGAGAGAGAATTTTTAAATATTTATTTAGTTAGTTAGTTAGTTAGTTAGTTAGTTAGTTAGTTTTCGGTGGACACAACATCTTTGTTAGTATGTGGTGCTGAGGATCAAACCCGGGCCGCACGCATGCCAGGTGAGCGGGCTACCACTTGAGCCGCATCCCCAGCCCCAAGCACAGATCTTTTTTTTCTTTTTTTTAAATCTGAATGTTACACCGAATGCGAATGCATATGTTAGAACTTCCACATGTGTCACTGACTATGGGATAAGTTTAGAGCTTCGATACAATACACGTTCTAATAAAAAGGGCACTAATTGGTGACCTCTCATGTAGGAAACCTATATGTCTTTAAGTGTACCGACTTTTGAAGAATAAAATAATCTCTCACACACAGCATACTACTCTAGTCCCCAGATGTGCACACATCTCCAGTGACAGACATGTGGGGTGATTCAGGAGAATCACAAGACTAACACAGCCTCAGCAACTTATGGAGCCCTGCGGTAATGAGAGACAGAGAGAGAGAGAGAGAGAGAGAGAGAGAGAGAGAGAGAGAGAGAGAGAGAAGGGGGGGTAGGTGTTGGGGGGGGTGTTGCTCAGAGGCAAAGCATCTCAGAAGGAAGAGGGGGAATTTATTATAATAAGAAAACATAAGAACTGAACCTTTACAGCAACAAAACTCTGACGACTCTGCTGACACTCTGTTGTTCGAGGCCTAACAAGGTTATCAAACAGAAAAGTGATTTTCTGGATGGAAATTCTAAATATTTGTTAGCCAATGGGCAGATAACCGACCCTGAAAGTCAATATAGCCTTCACCTACGATTAGGGAGGGGGAGGGAAGGAAAAAGAGAAAGGAAAAAGGATATGGGTTTTAACATGAGCCTCAGTGGCTGAGCAGTGAGACTTATACTCAAAGCATATAAAGTGGACCCCTGTTACATTTTCTTTCTGACCCCCCCCCCACCTCCCCCCCCCCCAGTTCCTTGATTTGACAGTTGGGAGAAAATTTTTTTTAAAAAAGACAAAAAGGACAACAACAGCAACAGACAGAAACCACAGCCACCCTTACGAATTTCTGAATTTACATGAGTGAATTACTCTTCTTGATTCTCAGTAACATAGTTTATACTTTTCATGGTTTTTGGTTTGTTTGTTTGTATGTAGTTAAAAAAAATCAGAAGAAATTATTGGTATTCATTGCATATAGAGTGACCCATGTTAGCTGGATCTTATCTCTCAGTTGCAAAGAAGGGGGGGGGGCGAAAGGGGGGAGGGGTTGTTGTTGTTGTTGGTGGTGGTGGTGGTGGTGGCAAAAAGCAACCTGGAACCTGCTTTACCTAGGCTACTGGTTTGATAAAGTCTTCCTTACATGGATGTGTTGTAGGGACAAATGAGGCAAGGCACCGACCGAACAGAGCAGGAAAACGGTTTTATTTGGCTGCAGCCAAGTTCAGAGGACACGGCTGGCTTTTGCTGTAATGAATTAATCCCCTGAGTTCAGGTAGTCTCAGAGTTTTCTACCGAGCATGTAAGGGGAGGGGCTCAGAAACTCATGGTCAGCAGAAGTTCACATAAAAGCAGCTTTTTCTCTCACTGTTCTGGGCATGTTAACCCCTCGAGGACAACACCTGAGAAGGGGAGAGCTTCTTCTCCCCTGTCTAGTCTCCCCCTGCCAGCTGTTACCATGGAGTCCAGTTGGTAACTTCTTCTCGTATCTTAAACCTGTAGACATCTCTGTGAAGTCCAGCTCAAGGCCAGAGGCCTTGTTTGCACATTTCTTCAAAGTACTATTCTGGATATGTTTGTGAAAAACTAGTAAGGGGGAGTGCTGGTATCTTCTCGGCCAGTGGCCAAGTAAACAGGGTGACACGAAAATAGGAAGTTTATCCACCTTGAATTCTTTGGCAGAGACTCTTCGGGCTGACAGACCTAAAACCAGTCTGGGTGAAGATTTCTGAAGAGGCCCAGTTAAGACTTTTCAGTGGAGAAAGGGGGTGCCACTTCAGATGATGAATCATCGCAAAGACACATTGGACTGACCCAAACATATCACATATTTTAAGATTCTTCTCATTCACGGCAAAGAGTAAGCAGTTTTACCTAACAATAGTTTGGTTTCAAAAGGCCTTTTTTTTTTTTTTTTTTAAATCTAATCCCCCTGCTTTTCCCTTAGAGCTCTTCTCTTTTCTCTAGGAAAACTCTACTCTTAGTCAGAGGTCCAAATCTCCATTCAAATGACACAGGAAAAAAAAAAAAAATTCTCTCAAGCACCTGGCCCCCTCCTGCCCCAAACAAAAAAGTTCTGGGTGATCAATGAATTTAAGAGGCAGGAAGAATGGATCATTAACAGAAATGAACATAACCACAGTTACTACTTTCTAAGAATTGGAAAGAATTACCCAGGGCAGAGCTTCCAATTGAAACACTGTAATTATTAGAGAACAAACAAACAAACAAAGAAACAAACAGACAGACAGACAAACAAAAACCCCGAAGTACAAGAGACTCTCCCCTTCTCTCTCTATAACTTACACTCTCTCTCTCTCTCTCTCTCTCTCTCTCTCTCTCTCTCTCTCTCTCGCTTGATTTTCAGTTTCTCACTTAGTGGAGCACCCCTTTTCTTTAGGATCAATCTCCTCCTAGGTTTCTTTTTATACCAAAGGGGGGCAAGTTACACATGATCCAGGAGAAGGAGGCCAAAGCAATCAGATTACTAAGGAACATCAGGAGAGAGAAATTAAATGCTGGTGGACACATTGAACCAATGCTGTGAAACAAATGATATTCAAATTAACCTCTTAGTTTAGTTTTAAACCAATCGGTCAGCATAAATGCAGAGTTAGAGAGACAAACTGACCCTTAAAACAGATACGCGAAACCATACTGGAATTTGAAACAGGTTGGGAATTGTGAACAGCCTGGAGAGGCCACATTTTTCTTCCTTCAGGGGCAGTGGGAGAGACTTTGCACTGCCTTTTGTTATGTAAATTAGAACTGAGACCTGCCCCCAAGCAAGCCCGGTTTAGTGTAAGAATCTTACTTCCCCGCCCGTCCTGATAACTGGCACCCCATCCTGACAGAAAACAAATTTTCCCTTGCAGACAAAGTGGTAGGAACCCAAAGAGGCTGGAACCACCCCTCCCCCCCCCCCCCCAAAGAAAAACCACAATGGCACCGAGAAGGAATAGTACAAGTACCTGCTCTCTCTAGGCTACTGGTTTGATAAAGTTGACACTTTGTTGGGGGTATTTCAATCTCACCTTGACCCCTGACCTGCCCCTCTCAAGAGTTTGTGAAAGATGGATGCTGCTATTTCTCCCTGAGATTTGTGAATCTACAGGTTTATACTTTCTTTGGGTTTAATCCGGTTCTTGAAATGACTCCTGGCAGTGGCCAACATGCCCGACCTCCAGCTTACTTTTGTGTTGTTCAGAGAAGAGTTGTGGTGTGATTTCATCTTTTAGACTTTGTGGAGATTTGGTTTATGTTCCATTCTACGGTCAACTTTGGTAAACATTCCGTATTCGCTTTAAAAGAATGTCTGCTGTGTGGTGGTGGCCTTGCAGTGTTCTGAACATGCCCATTAGGTGTGGGTTGTTCGCGATGTAGTTCTGCTGTCCTTTGTTACTGATTATTTATTTATGGCCTAAGTCGTCAGCTGCTAAGGGATGAGTGTTCTCGCCTCTTTGCCATAATAGATTTATCCATCTTTTCTTTTAATTCTCTCTGGTTTTCATGTAGGTATTTATTTATTCATTCATCCATTTATTTATTTTTCAGCTAGCTGTAGATGGACACAATATCTTTATTTTTATTTATTTATTTTTATGTGGTGCTGAGGATGGAACCCAGGGCCTCACGAATGCAAGGCAAGCACTCTACCACTGAGCTACAATCCCAACCCTCATGTAGGTATTTTGAGGTTATTGAAAGACTTGCACACTACCTTAAGATTGTTGAATGCTTCCTCAAACATCTGACTGTTTATCAATGTGCTATGTTCCTCCTACGCCTGGCAGTGATTGTCTTGTGTGTACCTTGAAGTCATACTGAAAATAAAATAAATAAGTGACTGGGTACAGTGGCCTATGCCTGTCATCCCAGACACGCTTCTCTCTCTCTCTCTCTCTCTCTCTCTCTCTCTCTCTCTCTCTCTCACACACACACACACACACACACACACACACACACACACAGCCGAGGCAGGAGGATCGAGAGTTTAAAGCCACCCTCAGCAAAAGTGAGACACTAAGCAACTCAGTGAGACCCTGTCTCTAAGTAACATACTAGATAGGTAGGGCTAGGGGATGTGGCTCAGCAGTCAGTGAGTGCCACTGAGTTCAATCCCTGGTTACAGGCCTCCTCCAATAAATAAACAGATAAATAAATACATATGTTTATTTTGTTTATTTAGGTGATGATGATGATTTTAATGTGGTGCTGGGATTGAACCCTGTGCCTCATACGTACTTGGTAAGTGCTGTACCATTGAGCCACAACACCAGACTGACAACACCATGAAGTGCTCTTGCTCAGACTGTGGTCTCCTGTGTGGCTGGGGAGGGCAGGGGTTGGGTCCATTTAGGGCTGATAGATATTGGTTGCACTGCTACTTCTTAGATGAAACAGTGCGTAATATGTACACACAGATAAAAATGAAGGTAGAGATGGCAAGCTTTCTCCAGCTTGATTTATCCCAGAGCATGTGGTGTTTCAGTCTAGGGCAACAGACCATGCTTTTTAGCCAAGGCACCCTCACTTAGAGCCCTGTTACAGCTTCTTATTACCAAGTGCCTAAATGTAAAATTTGGCTCCGTGATATTGATAGATCAATAAAAATAAAAATACAACAACAACAACAAAAAAAAAAAAAAAAAAAAAGAAAGAAAGAAAGAAATAAAAAGATAAAATGGCCAAACAGACAAAATAGAACTCCACAAGGAAGAATCCTTTTTCCTATTATGATTAGTATTCTTTTTTTTTTTTTTTTTCTGTTTCGTAGTACGTTGTCGGTGGACAGCACACCTTCTTTCGATTTGTTCCTTTTTGTATGGCGTGCTAAGGCTCAAACTCTGTGCTAGGCCGGTCCTCTGCCACTGACCCAAAGACACAGACAGCCCCTAGACAAGAAAGGATTCTCAGAGGCTGGTCATCTTCCAATTTTTTTTTTTTGTACTGAAAAAGCAGGAAACACAAAGCCCAAAGACAAGCAGATCAAATTCCCAAGCAACCGATTTCAAACTGATTTTTACATGTTTCCGTCAATTCCTACATAGTCTGGATGGATCCAACCGTGGCCTATCAGTCAGTCGGCCTGACTAATTGTGGCTTCACCGTGGTGGTTTCGGTTTTGAAGTCCCACACCGCCGGATTCTCTAGGGGTGCTGGGCAGACTGCCGGCGCCTCCTGCTGCTGCGGGGGACCCTGGCGCGGGGTGGGGGGTGGGGTGGGGGTGGGGGTGGGGTGGGCAGCTGGCGGGACGTGTCCAGGTGACTTTCTACGACCCCTGCTAAGCGGATCTCGCTGACACCGACCGAGGTTCCGCGTCCCTTCCGCCTGATTTTGTTGACGGTTTTCGAGCTCCCCCTGGTGGCCGCTTTTATAGGAGCGTCTTAATCCACTTCTGAGAAGTATCTGTTCAGGTCCTTGGCCCATGGATTGATTGGATTATTTGTTTGATTCTTTTTTTTTTTTTTGGCTTTTTGTCCCCCCCCCCCCCCCCCCGTTGTTGTTGTTGTTGTTGTTTCGCTCTGGGACAAGGGCCCACGCTTTTTAGCCAAGGCAACCGCTCTTAGAGCCCTGTTATAGCTTCTTATTACCAAGTGCCTAAACGTAAAATTTGGCTCTGTGACCCAATGGAAAATGACTTGCGGTTTAAGAAAATGCTCAAAAAACAACAAAAAACTCAGGTAAATAGATAGGTAAATAGACGGCCATTTGTAGCGGCGGTGGAGGCTGCGTTCCGCAGGCGCTGCGGAGAAGCTCAGAGGAGCCAGTCCCCGGCCGCTACAGCCCCTGACCCCTGCGCTCAGTCGGCTTCTCTGCGCCTCGGGCGGCACCAAGTCAGCCCCGGGGCTTGCTGCCGCGCCCAGAGTCCTTCCTGGCAGCTCCCGGCGCTCGGGACCCCCGCCCGTCCGCACACGTCCCCGAAGCCGGGCCTAGGGCGGGCGGCGGCGGAGGCTCGGCGCGGCTCGGCGCGGCCCGGCCCGGCTGGGCTCCGCAGTTTTGAAGAAATCTATACGTTTCAAAGACAGATTCTCAGAGTAAAGGATCGTGATGAGTTTCCAATGATTTTAATTGGTAATAAAGCAGACCTGGATCATCAAAGACAGGTTACACAGGAGGAAGGACAGCAGTTAGCATGGCAACTTAAAGTAACATACATGGAGGCATCAGCAAAGATGAGGATGAATGTAGATCAAGCCTTTCATGAACTTGTCCGGGTTATAAGGAAATTTCAAGAGCAAGAATGTCCTCCTTCACCGGAACCAACTCGGAAAGAAAAAGACAAGAAAGGCTGCCATTGTGTCATTTTCTAAGAATCCCTTGAATTTTAGCTACCAACTCCCAGGAAAAGCCCTCATCTCCTCCTCCTCTCCTGATGGTTTACCTCATGTTGGTACCTTTCTAGCCTTAGACAAATGATCACCGTGTTAGCCTTAGACCAAGAAGCCGGCTAATCCTTTCCAGACCAATTTAAAGGAAACACTAAGGCTGCTTCAAAGATGATCTGATTCTTTCTAAATACATGTCTACATATACAGACATATTCTTCTTTTAAGGGCTTGCATCTTAATAGGGATGAATCAGTTGTGCAACCTAAGCTGTTTGCTAAGCTGAAGTTTTAGGTTGTGAAATAATTTTTAACTTCTGGAATCATATTACCTACTGTTATTCTAACATCCACAGGAGGGTTGTTTTTTTTAATATGAATTTTTTGCCTATCTTTAAAGATTTTGATGTCAACCTTACATAACCTTAAATACACTGAACGGAGTTTACAAAATTGAGACATATCAGACCTTTCTTGATACTACAGCTTTTGTTTCCCAGTGGCCAAAATACCAAAATACCTATTGTATTTATGGATTAAAACCTGCTTCTCGGGGCTGGGGATGTGGCTCAAGTGGTAGCGCGCTCGCCTGGCATGCGTGCGGCCCGGGTTCCATCCTCAGCACCACATACAAAGATGTTGTGTCCGCCGAAAGCTAAAACATAAATATTAAAAAATTCTCTCTTTAAAAAAAAAAACAAAAAACTGCTTATCAAGCCTGTGATGACTCCTCCTCTTGAAGATGATAGTGTTCTATGTGGCCAAATATTTGGACTCATTCTGGACTTGGGCATCTCAATGTGTACTTGGTTTCTTAATTTAACTCTTTCACAGCCATGCTAAGGATAAGAATGAATGATTTCTGTCTGTCTTCCTTTTCAAGTATTTCAGGTTTAAGGCATTCCAAAAAAACTAAAGTTGTTTTTGTTTGCTGTCATATAAAACACGGAATTGAGCTTTCCAGAGTCACAGATGGTTAATGTTTTTGCTATGTACTTTTGTGCATTATTTTCTTATTGAACTATTCAACAAGTATTTTTATATGTTTGTAAGCAAATATGCTTCACAGCATACCTTGTGTATATGTAAAGATAAGTATTTAATTCTCACTGTTCACTTTTAACTGACAAAGAAAAAAAAAGTGGAAACCACAGAAACTGTGGTAGAACTTTTACTTGCTGGTCTGATCCTGGTTGTATCTATCTTTGGCCAGTTTTATCCCCATTCAAGAAACCTTCCCAATCGAATACAACTGGATGAGAGTCTGAAATCATTTCAATATCCCCTGCTATATATTGACTGTTATATCAAGTATTAATTGTAAAACTTGTAATTGACAATCAGTATAACTGTGGATGGCTTCTGATTTTGTTTTAATTCTGTGGATTCTGTTTAAGCAATTCAAAAGTATGTTCCTGATTGTGAGATACTAAGTGGTATGGCAGAGTTGTCACTTTATTGAATGTGTACAACAGTCCCATGACCTTTATAGAGCATACCCTTGGATAGCTTCAGGTGCTGAAATTAAAGTTGATCTGTTTTCACAAGATGAAAAAAAAAAATTGGTAAATAAAAACACAAATACAGATAAGAATTAATGGGCTGGGGATGAGGCTCAAGTGGTAACGCGCTCCCCTGGCATGCGCGGGGCGCTGGGTTCTATACTCAGCACCACATAAAATAAAATAAAGATGTTGTGCTCACTGAATACTGAAAAACAAACATTAAAAAATTCTCTCTCTCTCTCTCTCTCTCTCTCTCTCTCTCTCTCTCTCTCTCTCCCTCCCTCCCTCCCTCCCTCCCTCTCCTTCTTTTGTCTTTAAAAAAGAAAAATAAGTAAAAGTTAAAAAAGGGGCTGGGGATGTGGCTCAAGTGGCAGCGCACTCGCCTGGTTGCGTGCGGCCCGGGTTCGGTCCTCAGCGCCCCATACAAACGAAGATGTTGTGTCCACCGAAAACTAAAAAGTAAATATTAAAATTCTCTCTCACTCTCTCTTAAAAAAATAAAAAAAAATGCTTATATATGTATATAAAATGTGGCCAGACAAAATAGAACTCCACAAGGAAGAATCCTTTTTCCTATTATGGTCAGCATTCTTTTTTTTTCTTTTTTCTTTTTTAGAGTAGTTGTAGGTGGACAGCACGCCTTCTCTTGACTGTGTTCCTTTTTGTATGCCACGCTAAGGCTCAAACCCAGTGCCTCCTATGTGCTAGGCCGGCCCTCTGGCACTGAACCACAGACACAGACAGAGGAGGAAGGATTCTCAGAGGCTGTTCATCTTCCGGTTTTTTTTTTTTTTTTTTTTTGGGTACAGAAACAGGCGGAAACACCAAGCCCAAAGACCAGCAGATCAAATTCCCAAGCAACCGATTTCAACGGGTTTTTACACGTTTCTGTCAATTCCTCCATTCTGTGGATGGATCCGACCGTGGCCTAGCAATCTGCCCGTCTGATAGTGGCTTCACCGTGGTGGTTTCGGTTTTGAAGTCCCACACCGCCCGTGTCCCCGGCCGGATTCTCTAGGGGTGCTGGGCCGATCTGCCTGCGTCTCGCGCCCGCCGCTGTGGGGGGCCCTGGCGGGGCGACCCGGCTGGTGGGATGTGTCCGGGTGACTCTCTACGACCCCTGCGGAGCGGATCCCGCTGACGCCGCCCGAGGTTCCGCGTCCCTTCCGCCTGATTTGGTTGACGGTTGTCGAGCTCCACCTGGTGGCCGCTTTCATGGGAGCGTCTGATCCTCGGAAGTCGCCAAGGCGTGATATTCGGTGGCGGTGGCCGAGACAGAGATCCAGGAGTTGGGCGGCGCCAGCGGAACTGTCTCGGTCGCGCTGGGCTGGGCCGTTGTGGCCCGTTGGCGGTATACTGGACCGGCAGGCTTTTTGTGTGTGTGTCGGTTGTCTTCTCTCCCTGCTCGGTCCGGGCCGCGGGCGCCTCGGGTGGCAGTCTGAGCGGTTCCTTCGCCGCCACGGGCTTCGCTTGGCCCCGTCTGGGTCGGTCGCCGGGACTCCTGTGTTATTTTTCTCCCGCTGCCTCTCCCTCTCCCTCTCCCTCTCTCTCACGGGTTTTGGCCGCGGGGCCGCGGGGCTGCGCCGGGCGGGCCAGAGGGGTGTGCTTGGCCGGCCTTGCCGCATTCCCTCTTTGGGGGCCCGCTGCCCGGGGCTTGTCCTGATGGCTATGCCCGGCGTCCTTCGGTGGTGGGTCGCCTTAGCGTGTTCCCCGGCCGCCCCCCGGTCCTGCTCGTTGGAGATGGTGGTCCCCGTCTCTTGTTTTCGCCTTCGTCCACGAGGGTCGACCAGTTGTCCCTAGGGGCTCTGGAGCTCGGTGATGGGCCCGATATCGCGGTGTGCTGACCGCGACTCTGTTCAGGGAAGGCGGCGGTGCTGAGTGAACTGTTCCCCGTTGCCCCGGTCGCGATTGTTTTGGCCCGAGTTGGCCGTTTTCTGCCATCGGGTAGGTGCTGACACGTTGTCCTCTGGCGCGTGCCGCCAGAGGGAGGGAGCTTGGGCCTCCGGGTGCGTGCCGGGCTCTGGGCTGATGGGGTGGCCCGGACCCGTTCCCTCTGGAGCTGCTTGCCTGGGCCTGCGTGCGACGGCTCTTTGGCGCACCTGGAGTGCCCTCGCGGTGGTGCCACCTCCGGCCGGCCGGTCTTCTGGCGCCGGGGGGCGGCGGGGGAGGTGGCGGGTGGTCCTTTACCGCCCGTGCGCTCCTCGCTGCGGGCACCGGGGGCGGTGTGACGACGCTCGTTTCCATGGCTCTGAGTCGCGCGTGTCAGGCGTTCCCCGTTCCGTGTCGTCGGCCGCTCTCCCTGGGGTGTGGGGCCGGTGAGGCCGTAGCAGGCTCCTCTTAGAAGCGGTCCTCGCCGGGTCTCCCCCTGCTCCCTGGGTCTCTCCCGCCCACCCTGCTGATCGATGTGGTGACTCTGCGCTCTCCTGGGCTGGACCAAAGCCGCGCCAGGCGAGGGACGGACATTCATGGTGAATGGGCCAGCTCTTCTCGTCCTGCCTGCGGGTCCCTCGCCTTGCCTCCCCGCCCGTTCGCGGTGCGGGGAAGGGCGGGGGTGCGGAATCCGGCCTCGACCTCGCTCCCGGGGTCCTTTGACGTAGCGGGTGCTTCTCGCTCGCCGCCCGCTCTGGGCGGCCAAGGGCCGTGTGTGGCCCTCCCCGCGCCGGGGAGGGCTGCCGCCGTGCTGCTTTGGCGCGACGGTGCGCCTCTGCTTCGGTGCTCCTGGGGCGCTCCGGGTCGTTTCCTGAGGTGCCTGAGGCTGAGCCGGTGTGTGCTGTTCCCGATCCCAGTGCCGCTGCCGCGGCCGGCCGCCGCCTCGCTGTCGGTCTCGCCCCGTCTGCGGGGGTTTCTGAGGCGAGTGCCCGAAAGGAAGAGCGTTGTTGCTTCGCTCGGGGGATCGAGGTGGTAAGCTCGGCAGCGTTGCGCGTTCCCTCTCCGGGGGGAGCGGGTTGCGTTGTCGTCCCCAGTGCCGAGTGGCGTGGGGAGTGTTAGGCGAGCGGGCGCCCGGGCGCTCTTCCCCACCTCCGGTGGGGAAAAGGAGACGTCGCCCGGGCGTTTGAGCGATTGTGGCGGGACGCCGAGCTGGGGCCGGTCCGGTCCCCGAGGCGATGGGGCTTTGGGTGTCCCCGGCCGCGAACGCTCAAGAAGCCTTGTGCTTGCCCATACCGCAGATCCCCCTCGTTGTCTCGGCGGCCGGTTGGGAGAGGGGCTGGGTCGGGTGCCGCCCACCCTCAGTGAGGAACGTTTCTCTAGCGATCCGTGAAGGGCGTGCCTCGTGTGGGGTACCGGATTCCCCCATTGGCCGCCCCCTGCCTTGTGCGCTACGCTACCGTCGGTGGTGTGTGTAGGCGAGAGTCCCCCCCCTTCCCGCCGTCTGGGAGGGCGGGGGTCCGCCGGCCCCCCGCGGGTGGGGGCCGAGCGCCTGCTCTTTGTGCCTACCGCGGCCCACGCCTCCCCCCCTCGAGTCGGGGGAGGGTTCCCGCTGGGCCTGGCCGGGCCCTCTGGCGCACGTGGGGCCACTGTGTGGGCCGCTGGTGCCTGCCGCGTGTGTGCGCGCGGTGGCGGTGGGGCTCTGTTCGCGCAGCCGGGGGTTGAGGGGCCCCGTCCCCCCTTCCCCCTCGCCCGCTGCGAGTGGCCCTCTGCCCGCTCCCGGTCCCGAGCCGGCGGGCGGCCTGCGTGCGTGTGCGCTGGCCTGGGGCGCGGCCGCCGCGGCCCCCCCTGGGAGCGTTCCGCGGGCGGCGTGGTGAGCGAGCGGACCCTGGGGCCGTAGAGGCCCAGGTCGTGGGACTCGACCGGCACGAGGTGTGGCGTTGCATGCTGGCGTTTGGAGTCCAGGCGCGTCTCGTCGCGTGGAGGGCCACCCTGTGGTGGCGGGGCGGCGGGTCTCGTTGGGAGGCTCCGGGGCTGGGACCGGAGGCCGGGTTGGCGTCGCAGGCGGTGCGGGACCGCCCTCGCGTGTGGCGGTGGGACCCCGCTTGTTTTCCTGGCGGCCCGACTCTGTGCCCGAGGTCTTCTCCCCGGTTTCCTCTCCGCGTTTC
>NW_027288139.1:17500-35000 GCF_047511675.1 Marmota flaviventris | reverse complement strand
TATTTATTGTTTAGTTTTCGGTGGACCCAACATCTTTATTTTATTATTATTATTTTTTAACTTATTTTTATTTATTTTATGTTTTATTTGGTGCCATCTAACCCAGCGCCCCATGCTACCGGTTGAGCCACACACCCAGCCCCTAAGTTTCACCCTTCTCTCTCTCTCTCTCTCTCTCTCTCTCTCTCTCTCTCTTTTCCTTGACCCCCTCATCCTATTACTCCTTTCCTCCTCCAAGGCAACACACACACACACACACACACACACACACACACACACACACACACATATATATATATCCCGGAGGTCGACCAGTACACCCCCAACGAAAGAGGTCGACCAGTTGTCCCAATGTAAATACTGCCTGGGTAAGTGAAATTATGTGTGTTTTTCTTTTGGTTGGCTTTGATGTGGGACTGGGAGTGCTACTGGAGTTTTGACGCATTGCACTCTGCCTGCCTCATCCTCCCGAGTCCCTGGGATTACAATCCTGTGCCACCAGGGGCATCTGTGTGCAAAATGGAGTTCGCAGACTTCTCTTGTCTCATTTCTTCCTCTGTTTTTCTCCTCCTCCTCCTCCTCCTCCTCCTCCTCCTCCTCCTCCTCCTCCTCGCCCCGCCCTCCCCTCCCCTCCCCCACCCGCACCCTAACCTCCCCCTCCCCTCCCCTCCCCTCCGCTCTCCCTCTCCCTCTCCTCCTCCTCCTCCTCCTCCTCCTCCTCTTCCTCTTCCTCCCCCCATCCCCCCCCCCGCCCAAGTTAATTTGTCAATGGTTTCTTTTTAGCTATAAGTGGCGGTAGGATGACTCCACGAATATTCCTTATTTCAAGTGGGGACATTCTTTCCTAATCGGGAGTTCAGTTTTAATTGCATGCATCAAATCATTACTTGTGTGGGTCTGGGCTTTTTCTTCTCTTGGTGGTCAGTACCTGGAGAGGAATGTCACAGCCAGGGGGGGGTGCTCTTGAGTGTTTGTGCATTTCTGTCCTTCCTTGCCCACCAACTCAACTCTCGCTCGCTCCCTCTCTCCTTCCCTCCTTCCTTTCTTTCACTTTTGCTTCACTGTTTCTTTCCTGCTGGTGCTGGTGCTGGTGGTGCTTCCTTTCGGTTACTTTTCTTTATTTTTGTTCTTGATTTTTTTTTTTTTAATATTTGCTCCCCCTCCCCCGGCCTTCTCTCTCTCTCTCTCTCTCTCTCTCTCTCTCTCTCTCTCTCTCTCTCTCTCTCTCTTCCTGATGCTGAAAGCTTGGCCCAATCCAATAAGGATGGCAAGGCCTTGAGACACAGGAAAAAAGGCTTATGGCAGCACTGGCAAAGCAAAAACACAGGGACTCTTCTGCACGTCAGCAACAACAGGAGGTTTTGTAGAGGAGATTCAAAGGCCACCTTGCACTTCTTCCTGGCCGCAGTTGTAATTCGGCTTCTTACTTTTGATAAGAGTCATTTCTGACATCCTCTGGTCTCCAAAGTCTATGTGACTTCAAGACTACGCTGGGCGTGGACTCAAGGACAGATAAGTCTGCCTAAAACAGGGAAGAAAGGTGATATGATTTCCACTGGATTGAATCCAGAAGTACCTAACCACCACCACGGAGTTACACCTCAATTTTTTTTTTTTTTTTTTTTTTTTTTTTTTTTGAGAGGGAGTGTCCCTTGATTGCTCATGTTGGCTAACATCAAAGGAGACAACATCCTATCTCAGTCTGTGATAAACCCTGTGGTGGTGTTATCACATGGGGTGGCGGGGGGTGTCCTTCCCCTTCCCTCTCTCCTTTCTCTATTTGCTGGTTAAAGCTCAAGGTCTCTGGAGGTTGCCTGAGTACTCCCAGGACCTCACCTTCTCTGGTGAGTAGCTGAGGTGGTGGTTGCTGGACACGGTCCTACCATTCTGATCTTTCACTACTCTTACTGTTCTCTTCCAGGACTTTTGGATCGACTTCCTTCTTCCAAGGATGGTGGAATGATGACAAAGATGATTTGGGACACTTTTTTTTTTTTTTTTTTTTTTTTTTGGTGGTTGTTTTTCCTCCCGGAGCTGTCAAACCTGCAGCAGCACACACATCCGTCCATCTCGAAGTGAAGAATCTCTAAAGGATCTTCAAGGAAAGCATGGACAAGGAGGATTCGGTCCCGGGAGACTCTTGACACGAGATGGGAAATCCCCCCCCCCCCCCCATTTCTTCTGGAAAGTACCTAATACCAATAAAGACAGGACAAAATGCAGCACAGGCTGGCTGGCTGGCTGAGGTTTATGTAGCGCCGAGTAGTTCTACAGGTAAAATTGGATCCCAGAGCAACTGTGCAGCTACTCAGGGTCCTTGCCTTCCCCAACTGTCCCCTATGGGACCGAAGCTGCTCCCTCCCCTAAGGCTTTCTCAGTCAGCTAATCCTCCACACTTAGGAGTGGTGAAGGTGGGACACACGTTTTAGGCTTGCTTGGCTTCTTCAGTCGGATCTCATCTTGCCACCGGGTCAGAAACACAAGCATATACACGAGAATGTGCATAGCGACGGGTTTCCACCCTGTGGAACTTGGGAGTCCACAGTGAGTGGTCTGTGGTCTGAAAAGGGCAGCCTCGTTAGTTGCAGTCACTGAACGCTAGGTGGCGCAAAGCTACCGTCATTTTGGAAGGCCTGCCTGAGTTCCATTTCCAGTTTAGATATAATCTATCTACATGTGTAGACATAGATAGATAGAGAGAGAGACAGACAGACAGACTTAGATATGTATATCTATATCCATATAGAGATCACTAAGCTGCAAGCCGCCGCGTCATATCTTCCTCTCTTCCCTCAGCCTACTGAGTCCCTGGAAAGACAGATGGGCACGGGCCTCAGTGCGGTTGTTCCCCCGCCCCCCCTCCCCCATACAGTAAAGTCCCCCGGAAGCACTGGGGGGCGGGGAGGACATATCGCTTTCACCCCTGGTATCTGATCACTTTCCTTAGCCTTTAACATGCCCCACCTAGGAGATAGCTTCTGTGCCTCTGCCCGACCCTTGGAATTTGAACTATAATCCACACTTCCCCCATCCCACTCACTCCAATTCCCCAGCAGTAGTCCCTCCCAAGGCTGTCACCACTAGAGGTCCATAGTAAACACCTTCCCCCACCCCTGAGAGTTATGAGGGAGGGCCTGGATGAGGTTAAGAGAGAAACAAACAAAAACAAAACAGTGATGTTTCCTGTGTGTGTGTGTGTGTGTGTGTGTGTGTGTGTGTGTCTAGTGTGTACCGGTCTGCGCACAAAACCCAAACAGGATGAATTTGGGCCTGGGAGAAGGAGAGGGGGGCCCTTCCTGGGTTTACTTTCTGGGGAAGGGAAGAGACAAAGGAAAAAAGGTGAGGGTGTTGCCCAGCAATCAAGACCGTTTGTGGACCAATGCCCAAGGCCCTGGGTCTCTTCCCCAGCCTAGCATCACAAAAGAAACAAAAGTAGTGAACAAAGAGAGACTCAAACAACCAAAACAGGCAAGGAAATCTCATCTCAAAGTGCCCACGGGAAAGGAAAAAAAAAAAAAAAATTGAAGACTGCCGTGCTGGGCTGGGATGGGCTGGGGTCCTTTATATCTCAGCGTTGGAGTGCTCGCCTAGCATATTCGAGGCCCTGGGTTCCATCCTCGGCTCCAGATAAAAAGAAACTAATAACACAAAGGCATTGTTTCCAACTAGGCCAAATAAATAAATAAATAAATAAATAAAATCAAGACACTAGAAGAGACCTTGCTCACACACACACACACAAAAAAAAAGCGGGGGGGGGGGGGGCAGATCAAGATGGAAATCACTCTACCCTTGGCATCCAATAGACAAATAAGGCTCCCCATACTCATGTCAGGGTTTCCTTGGTGGGGATGGAACTAAAAACCAGCCCCTCACACAGGGGCTGGTTTCTGACTGGAGCCTGGAACTGGGGACTGAACACAGACACAGTTTACCACTGAGCTAAACCAACATCCCTTTTTTATACAGATATTTTTATACATTTTTGGTAAATCCATTGATTTATGAGTTGAACCCAGAAGCGCTCACTTGACCACTGACTGAGCCACATCCCCATATTCAATTTATCTATCTATCTATTCATTTGTTTTCTGGCTTGCTTGCTTGTTCTAGTTAAAGCTTGGTCCCAGGGTTTCAAAAACTGACTTCCAGACCACTCACGTAGAAAGGAATCAAGCCTTTATTAAAGCACAAGTAGTGGCGACTGAGCAGAAGAACATAAAGCTGTTCCCCTGGCCAGCCCCAAACAATTGCAAGGGTGCCCCTTATAAGCCTGAAACCTGCAAAAGGGACGTTTTGGGGGGAGGGGGCGTCTAGCTAATGCAAGCAAGCCATGTTACAGAAGCGGGAGAGTGAAGTCAGGCGGAGGGACGCTCAGCCAATCACAATCAGCCTAGCCACTCCAGTGACAGAAGCATAGCCCCCCCCCCCCCCCCCCCCCGTTATGGGCTAGTTACAGAAACAATGTCCCATCACGTAGTTCCGTGTTCTTAAAGGTTTCTATAGCACAAGGAAAAGAACATCTTGCCCCAGTCATCACCCTTCTACTTGGCCTGGTTGTTTTACAGAATGGAGACATAAAACAAAACGGAGTCCCATTTGCTTTTACTATCACAACTTTTCTTTTGGAGACAGGGGTCTCGCGAGGTTACTTTCTCTCGCTATGAGCTTACAATCCTTCTCTCAAGCTCCTCCTGATCCTCTGGGGGGGGGGGGGGGAGGACAGACATGAACCCCCAACCCATGCCTGGCTAAAACTTGCATTTTAATTATTTTCCCCTTTAATTTCTTGAGTTGTAGATGGATGGACACACTATCTTTACCCTATTTGCTTGTGTGCCCCTTTGTTTTGGGTTCTGTGGTGCTCAGGATCGAATCCGGCGCCCCACACGTCCCAGGCAAGTGGTCTACTACCGAGCTAAAACCCTAGCCCAAGCTTTGCATTCTAGAATGAATACATTTCCTTCAATGCTGAAGGAACACAGACATATTTATTGTACAACAAGCCCAGAGATCTTCACATCACATTGCCTAGAAGTCCTACGTACATTCATTGACCTTTGACTTTGGAAGCCACGTTCAGAATCTATGACTCTGGCCAGATAACTGCCACGATGTGGTTTTTGCTCACCAACAGTTGGACCTAGGTGAACAGCTTGGACTCAAGTGGACAAATACTCTTATGCGTTCAGAAAACAGTGCCACTCACCTGGTACAGGAGTATTCTTTCAACAAACGATCACCAAACCCTTACTTACTCAATTAAAACTAACAGATGTGAAAACTGGTCATTAATGGCACAGATCTTTTTATTTATTTATTTATTTTTAAACTTTTTTTTAGAGAGAGTGTGAGAGCGAGAGACAGAGAGAGAGAGAATTTTTAAATATTTATTTAGTTAGTTAGTTAGTTAGTTAGTTAGTTAGTTAGTTTTCGGTGGACACAACATCTTTGTTAGTATGTGGTGCTGAGGATCAAACCCGGGCCGCACGCATGCCAGGTGAGCGGGCTACCACTTGAGCCGCATCCCCAGCCCCAAGCACAGATCTTTTTTTTCTTTTTTTTAAATCTGAATGTTACACCGAATGCGAATGCATATGTTAGAACTTCCACATGTGTCACTGACTATGGGATAAGTTTAGAGCTTCGATACAATACACGTTCTAATAAAAAGGGCACTAATTGGTGACCTCTCATGTAGGAAACCTATATGTCTTTAAGTGTACCGACTTTTGAAGAATAAAATAATCTCTCACACACAGCATACTACTCTAGTCCCCAGATGTGCACACATCTCCAGTGACAGACATGTGGGGTGATTCAGGAGAATCACAAGACTAACACAGCCTCAGCAACTTATGGAGCCCTGCGGTAATGAGAGACAGAGAGAGAGAGAGAGAGAGAGAGAGAGAGAGAGAGAGAGAGAGAGAGAGAAGGGGGGGTAGGTGTTGGGGGGGGTGTTGCTCAGAGGCAAAGCATCTCAGAAGGAAGAGGGGGAATTTATTATAATAAGAAAACATAAGAACTGAACCTTTACAGCAACAAAACTCTGACGACTCTGCTGACACTCTGTTGTTCGAGGCCTAACAAGGTTATCAAACAGAAAAGTGATTTTCTGGATGGAAATTCTAAATATTTGTTAGCCAATGGGCAGATAACCGACCCTGAAAGTCAATATAGCCTTCACCTACGATTAGGGAGGGGGAGGGAAGGAAAAAGAGAAAGGAAAAAGGATATGGGTTTTAACATGAGCCTCAGTGGCTGAGCAGTGAGACTTATACTCAAAGCATATAAAGTGGACCCCTGTTACATTTTCTTTCTGACCCCCCCCCCACCTCCCCCCCCCCCAGTTCCTTGATTTGACAGTTGGGAGAAAATTTTTTTTAAAAAAGACAAAAAGGACAACAACAGCAACAGACAGAAACCACAGCCACCCTTACGAATTTCTGAATTTACATGAGTGAATTACTCTTCTTGATTCTCAGTAACATAGTTTATACTTTTCATGGTTTTTGGTTTGTTTGTTTGTATGTAGTTAAAAAAAATCAGAAGAAATTATTGGTATTCATTGCATATAGAGTGACCCATGTTAGCTGGATCTTATCTCTCAGTTGCAAAGAAGGGGGGGGGGCGAAAGGGGGGAGGGGTTGTTGTTGTTGTTGGTGGTGGTGGTGGTGGTGGCAAAAAGCAACCTGGAACCTGCTTTACCTAGGCTACTGGTTTGATAAAGTCTTCCTTACATGGATGTGTTGTAGGGACAAATGAGGCAAGGCACCGACCGAACAGAGCAGGAAAACGGTTTTATTTGGCTGCAGCCAAGTTCAGAGGACACGGCTGGCTTTTGCTGTAATGAATTAATCCCCTGAGTTCAGGTAGTCTCAGAGTTTTCTACCGAGCATGTAAGGGGAGGGGCTCAGAAACTCATGGTCAGCAGAAGTTCACATAAAAGCAGCTTTTTCTCTCACTGTTCTGGGCATGTTAACCCCTCGAGGACAACACCTGAGAAGGGGAGAGCTTCTTCTCCCCTGTCTAGTCTCCCCCTGCCAGCTGTTACCATGGAGTCCAGTTGGTAACTTCTTCTCGTATCTTAAACCTGTAGACATCTCTGTGAAGTCCAGCTCAAGGCCAGAGGCCTTGTTTGCACATTTCTTCAAAGTACTATTCTGGATATGTTTGTGAAAAACTAGTAAGGGGGAGTGCTGGTATCTTCTCGGCCAGTGGCCAAGTAAACAGGGTGACACGAAAATAGGAAGTTTATCCACCTTGAATTCTTTGGCAGAGACTCTTCGGGCTGACAGACCTAAAACCAGTCTGGGTGAAGATTTCTGAAGAGGCCCAGTTAAGACTTTTCAGTGGAGAAAGGGGGTGCCACTTCAGATGATGAATCATCGCAAAGACACATTGGACTGACCCAAACATATCACATATTTTAAGATTCTTCTCATTCACGGCAAAGAGTAAGCAGTTTTACCTAACAATAGTTTGGTTTCAAAAGGCCTTTTTTTTTTTTTTTTTTAAATCTAATCCCCCTGCTTTTCCCTTAGAGCTCTTCTCTTTTCTCTAGGAAAACTCTACTCTTAGTCAGAGGTCCAAATCTCCATTCAAATGACACAGGAAAAAAAAAAAAAATTCTCTCAAGCACCTGGCCCCCTCCTGCCCCAAACAAAAAAGTTCTGGGTGATCAATGAATTTAAGAGGCAGGAAGAATGGATCATTAACAGAAATGAACATAACCACAGTTACTACTTTCTAAGAATTGGAAAGAATTACCCAGGGCAGAGCTTCCAATTGAAACACTGTAATTATTAGAGAACAAACAAACAAACAAAGAAACAAACAGACAGACAGACAAACAAAAACCCCGAAGTACAAGAGACTCTCCCCTTCTCTCTCTATAACTTACACTCTCTCTCTCTCTCTCTCTCTCTCTCTCTCTCTCTCTCTCTCTCGCTTGATTTTCAGTTTCTCACTTAGTGGAGCACCCCTTTTCTTTAGGATCAATCTCCTCCTAGGTTTCTTTTTATACCAAAGGGGGGCAAGTTACACATGATCCAGGAGAAGGAGGCCAAAGCAATCAGATTACTAAGGAACATCAGGAGAGAGAAATTAAATGCTGGTGGACACATTGAACCAATGCTGTGAAACAAATGATATTCAAATTAACCTCTTAGTTTAGTTTTAAACCAATCGGTCAGCATAAATGCAGAGTTAGAGAGACAAACTGACCCTTAAAACAGATACGCGAAACCATACTGGAATTTGAAACAGGTTGGGAATTGTGAACAGCCTGGAGAGGCCACATTTTTCTTCCTTCAGGGGCAGTGGGAGAGACTTTGCACTGCCTTTTGTTATGTAAATTAGAACTGAGACCTGCCCCCAAGCAAGCCCGGTTTAGTGTAAGAATCTTACTTCCCCGCCCGTCCTGATAACTGGCACCCCATCCTGACAGAAAACAAATTTTCCCTTGCAGACAAAGTGGTAGGAACCCAAAGAGGCTGGAACCACCCCTCCCCCCCCCCCCCCAAAGAAAAACCACAATGGCACCGAGAAGGAATAGTACAAGTACCTGCTCTCTCTAGGCTACTGGTTTGATAAAGTTGACACTTTGTTGGGGGTATTTCAATCTCACCTTGACCCCTGACCTGCCCCTCTCAAGAGTTTGTGAAAGATGGATGCTGCTATTTCTCCCTGAGATTTGTGAATCTACAGGTTTATACTTTCTTTGGGTTTAATCCGGTTCTTGAAATGACTCCTGGCAGTGGCCAACATGCCCGACCTCCAGCTTACTTTTGTGTTGTTCAGAGAAGAGTTGTGGTGTGATTTCATCTTTTAGACTTTGTGGAGATTTGGTTTATGTTCCATTCTACGGTCAACTTTGGTAAACATTCCGTATTCGCTTTAAAAGAATGTCTGCTGTGTGGTGGTGGCCTTGCAGTGTTCTGAACATG
The DNA here is from genome assembly GCF_047511675.1 of Marmota flaviventris. Classification (NCBI taxonomy): domain Eukaryota; kingdom Metazoa; phylum Chordata; class Mammalia; order Rodentia; family Sciuridae; genus Marmota; species Marmota flaviventris. Next base: position 26,052 of record NW_027288139.1, on the reverse strand, counting down.
CCCATTAGGTGTGGGTTGTTCGCGATGTAGTTCTGCTGTCCTTTGTTACTGATTATTTATTTATGGCCTAAGTCGTCAGCTGCTAAGGGATGAGTGTTCTCGCCTCTTTGCCATAATAGATTTATCCATCTTTTCTTTTAATTCTCTCTGGTTTTCATGTAGGTATTTATTTATTCATTCATCCATTTATTTATTTTTCAGCTAGCTGTAGATGGACACAATATCTTTATTTTTATTTATTTATTTTTATGTGGTGCTGAGGATGGAACCCAGGGCCTCACGAATGCAAGGCAAGCACTCTACCACTGAGCTACAATCCCAACCCTCATGTAGGTATTTTGAGGTTATTGAAAGACTTGCACACTACCTTAAGATTGTTGAATGCTTCCTCAAACATCTGACTGTTTATCAATGTGCTATGTTCCTCCTACGCCTGGCAGTGATTGTCTTGTGTGTACCTTGAAGTCATACTGAAAATAAAATAAATAAGTGACTGGGTACAGTGGCCTATGCCTGTCATCCCAGACACGCTTCTCTCTCTCTCTCTCTCTCTCTCTCTCTCTCTCTCTCTCTCTCTCACACACACACACACACACACACACACACACACACACACAGCCGAGGCAGGAGGATCGAGAGTTTAAAGCCACCCTCAGCAAAAGTGAGACACTAAGCAACTCAGTGAGACCCTGTCTCTAAGTAACATACTAGATAGGTAGGGCTAGGGGATGTGGCTCAGCAGTCAGTGAGTGCCACTGAGTTCAATCCCTGGTTACAGGCCTCCTCCAATAAATAAACAGATAAATAAATACATATGTTTATTTTGTTTATTTAGGTGATGATGATGATTTTAATGTGGTGCTGGGATTGAACCCTGTGCCTCATACGTACTTGGTAAGTGCTGTACCATTGAGCCACAACACCAGACTGACAACACCATGAAGTGCTCTTGCTCAGACTGTGGTCTCCTGTGTGGCTGGGGAGGGCAGGGGTTGGGTCCATTTAGGGCTGATAGATATTGGTTGCACTGCTACTTCTTAGATGAAACAGTGCGTAATATGTGCACACAGATAAAAATGAAGGTAGAGATGGCAAGCTTTCTCCAGCTTGATTTATCCCAGAGCATGTGGTGTTTCAGTCTAGGGCAACAGACCATGCTTTTTAGCCAAGGCACCCTCACTTAGAGCCCTGTTACAGCTTCTTATTACCAAGTGCCTAAATGTAAAATTTGGCTCCGTGATATTGATAGATCAATAAAAATAAAAATACAACAACAACAACAAAAAAAAAAAAAAAAAAAAAGAAAGAAAGAAAGAAATAAAAAGATAAAATGGCCAAACAGACAAAATAGAACTCCACAAGGAAGAATCCTTTTTCCTATTATGATTAGTATTCTTTTTTTTTTTTTTTTTCTGTTTCGTAGTACGTTGTCGGTGGACAGCACACCTTCTTTCGATTTGTTCCTTTTTGTATGGCGTGCTAAGGCTCAAACTCTGTGCTAGGCCGGTCCTCTGCCACTGACCCAAAGACACAGACAGCCCCTAGACAAGAAAGGATTCTCAGAGGCTGGTCATCTTCCAATTTTTTTTTTTTGTACTGAAAAAGCAGGAAACACAAAGCCCAAAGACAAGCAGATCAAATTCCCAAGCAACCGATTTCAAACTGATTTTTACATGTTTCCGTCAATTCCTACATAGTCTGGATGGATCCAACCGTGGCCTATCAGTCAGTCGGCCTGACTAATTGTGGCTTCACCGTGGTGGTTTCGGTTTTGAAGTCCCACACCGCCGGATTCTCTAGGGGTGCTGGGCAGACTGCCGGCGCCTCCTGCTGCTGCGGGGGACCCTGGCGCGGGGTGGGGGGTGGGGTGGGGGTGGGGGTGGGGTGGGCAGCTGGCGGGACGTGTCCAGGTGACTTTCTACGACCCCTGCTAAGCGGATCTCGCTGACACCGACCGAGGTTCCGCGTCCCTTCCGCCTGATTTTGTTGACGGTTTTCGAGCTCCCCCTGGTGGCCGCTTTTATAGGAGCGTCTTAATCCACTTCTGAGAAGTATCTGTTCAGGTCCTTGGCCCATGGATTGATTGGATTATTTGTTTGATTCTTTTTTTTTTTTTTGGCTTTTTGTCCCCCCCCCCCCCCCCCCGTTGTTGTTGTTGTTGTTGTTTCGCTCTGGGACAAGGGCCCACGCTTTTTAGCCAAGGCAACCGCTCTTAGAGCCCTGTTATAGCTTCTTATTACCAAGTGCCTAAACGTAAAATTTGGCTCTGTGACCCAATGGAAAATGACTTGCGGTTTAAGAAAATGCTCAAAAAACAACAAAAAACTCAGGTAAATAGATAGGTAAATAGACGGCCATTTGTAGCGGCGGTGGAGGCTGCGTTCCGCAGGCGCTGCGGAGAAGCTCAGAGGAGCCAGTCCCCGGCCGCTACAGCCCCTGACCCCTGCGCTCAGTCGGCTTCTCTGCGCCTCGGGCGGCACCAAGTCAGCCCCGGGGCTTGCTGCCGCGCCCAGAGTCCTTCCTGGCAGCTCCCGGCGCTCGGGACCCCCGCCCGTCCGCACACGTCCCCGAAGCCGGGCCTAGGGCGGGCGGCGGCGGAGGCTCGGCGCGGCTCGGCGCGGCCCGGCCCGGCTGGGCTCCGCAGTTTTGAAGAAATCTATACGTTTCAAAGACAGATTCTCAGAGTAAAGGATCGTGATGAGTTTCCAATGATTTTAATTGGTAATAAAGCAGACCTGGATCATCAAAGACAGGTTACACAGGAGGAAGGACAGCAGTTAGCATGGCAACTTAAAGTAACATACATGGAGGCATCAGCAAAGATGAGGATGAATGTAGATCAAGCCTTTCATGAACTTGTCCGGGTTATAAGGAAATTTCAAGAGCAAGAATGTCCTCCTTCACCGGAACCAACTCGGAAAGAAAAAGACAAGAAAGGCTGCCATTGTGTCATTTTCTAAGAATCCCTTGAATTTTAGCTACCAACTCCCAGGAAAAGCCCTCATCTCCTCCTCCTCTCCTGATGGTTTACCTCATGTTGGTACCTTTCTAGCCTTAGACAAATGATCACCGTGTTAGCCTTAGACCAAGAAGCCGGCTAATCCTTTCCAGACCAATTTAAAGGAAACACTAAGGCTGCTTCAAAGATGATCTGATTCTTTCTAAATACATGTCTACATATACAGACATATTCTTCTTTTAAGGGCTTGCATCTTAATAGGGATGAATCAGTTGTGCAACCTAAGCTGTTTGCTAAGCTGAAGTTTTAGGTTGTGAAATAATTTTTAACTTCTGGAATCATATTACCTACTGTTATTCTAACATCCACAGGAGGGTTGTTTTTTTTAATATGAATTTTTTGCCTATCTTTAAAGATTTTGATGTCAACCTTACATAACCTTAAATACACTGAACGGAGTTTACAAAATTGAGACATATCAGACCTTTCTTGATACTACAGCTTTTGTTTCCCAGTGGCCAAAATACCAAAATACCTATTGTATTTATGGATTAAAACCTGCTTCTCGGGGCTGGGGATGTGGCTCAAGTGGTAGCGCGCTCGCCTGGCATGCGTGCGGCCCGGGTTCCATCCTCAGCACCACATACAAAGATGTTGTGTCCGCCGAAAGCTAAAACATAAATATTAAAAAATTCTCTCTTTAAAAAAAAAAACAAAAAACTGCTTATCAAGCCTGTGATGACTCCTCCTCTTGAAGATGATAGTGTTCTATGTGGCCAAATATTTGGACTCATTCTGGACTTGGGCATCTCAATGTGTACTTGGTTTCTTAATTTAACTCTTTCACAGCCATGCTAAGGATAAGAATGAATGATTTCTGTCTGTCTTCCTTTTCAAGTATTTCAGGTTTAAGGCATTCCAAAAAAACTAAAGTTGTTTTTGTTTGCTGTCATATAAAACACGGAATTGAGCTTTCCAGAGTCACAGATGGTTAATGTTTTTGCTATGTACTTTTGTGCATTATTTTCTTATTGAACTATTCAACAAGTATTTTTATATGTTTGTAAGCAAATATGCTTCACAGCATACCTTGTGTATATGTAAAGATAAGTATTTAATTCTCACTGTTCACTTTTAACTGACAAAGAAAAAAAAAGTGGAAACCACAGAAACTGTGGTAGAACTTTTACTTGCTGGTCTGATCCTGGTTGTATCTATCTTTGGCCAGTTTTATCCCCATTCAAGAAACCTTCCCAATCGAATACAACTGGATGAGAGTCTGAAATCATTTCAATATCCCCTGCTATATATTGACTGTTATATCAAGTATTAATTGTAAAACTTGTAATTGACAATCAGTATAACTGTGGATGGCTTCTGATTTTGTTTTAATTCTGTGGATTCTGTTTAAGCAATTCAAAAGTATGTTCCTGATTGTGAGATACTAAGTGGTATGGCAGAGTTGTCACTTTATTGAATGTGTACAACAGTCCCATGACCTTTATAGAGCATACCCTTGGATAGCTTCAGGTGCTGAAATTAAAGTTGATCTGTTTTCACAAGATGAAAAAAAAAAATTGGTAAATAAAAACACAAATACAGATAAGAATTAATGGGCTGGGGGTGAGGCTCAAGTGGTAACGCGCTCCCCTGGCATGCGCGGGGCGCTGGGTTCTATACTCAGCACCACATAAAATAAAATAAAGATGTTGTGCTCACTGAATACTGAAAAACAAACATTAAAAAATTCTCTCTCTCTCTCTCTCTCTCTCTCTCTCTCTCTCTCTCTCTCTCTCCCTCCCTCCCTCCCTCCCTCCCTCTCCTTCTTTTGTCTTTAAAAAAGAAAAATAAGTAAAAGTTAAAAAAGGGGCTGGGGATGTGGCTCAAGTGGCAGCGCACTCGCCTGGTTGCGTGCGGCCCGGGTTCGGTCCTCAGCGCCCCATACAAACGAAGATGTTGTGTCCACCGAAAACTAAAAAGTAAATATTAAAATTCTCTCTCACTCTCTCTTAAAAAAATAAAAAAAAATGCTTATATATGTATATAAAATGTGGCCAGACAAAATAGAACTCCACAAGGAAGAATCCTTTTTCCTATTATGGTCAGCATTCTTTTTTTTTCTTTTTTCTTTTTTAGAGTAGTTGTAGGTGGACAGCACGCCTTCTCTTGACTGTGTTCCTTTTTGTATGCCACGCTAAGGCTCAAACCCAGTGCCTCCTATGTGCTAGGCCGGCCCTCTGGCACTGAACCACAGACACAGACAGAGGAGGAAGGATTCTCAGAGGCTGTTCATCTTCCGGTTTTTTTTTTTTTTTTTTTTTGGGTACAGAAACAGGCGGAAACACCAAGCCCAAAGACCAGCAGATCAAATTCCCAAGCAACCGATTTCAACGGGTTTTTACACGTTTCTGTCAATTCCTCCATTCTGTGGATGGATCCGACCGTGGCCTAGCAATCTGCCCGTCTGATAGTGGCTTCACCGTGGTGGTTTCGGTTTTGAAGTCCCACACCGCCCGTGTCCCCGGCCGGATTCTCTAGGGGTGCTGGGCCGATCTGCCTGCGTCTCGCGCCCGCCGCTGTGGGGGGCCCTGGCGGGGCGACCCGGCTGGTGGGATGTGTCCGGGTGACTCTCTACGACCCCTGCGGAGCGGATCCCGCTGACGCCGCCCGAGGTTCCGCGTCCCTTCCGCCTGATTTGGTTGACGGTTGTCGAGCTCCACCTGGTGGCCGCTTTCATGGGAGCGTCTGATCCTCGGAAGTCGCCAAGGCGTGATATTCGGTGGCGGTGGCCGAGACAGAGATCCAGGAGTTGGGCGGCGCCAGCGGAACTGTCTCGGTCGCGCTGGGCTGGGCCGTTGTGGCCCGTTGGCGGTATACTGGACCGGCAGGCTTTTTGTGTGTGTGTCGGTTGTCTTCTCTCCCTGCTCGGTCCGGGCCGCGGGCGCCTCGGGTGGCAGTCTGAGCGGTTCCTTCGCCGCCACGGGCTTCGCTTGGCCCCGTCTGGGTCGGTCGCCGGGACTCCTGTGTTATTTTTCTCCCGCTGCCTCTCCCTCTCCCTCTCCCTCTCTCTCACGGGTTTTGGCCGCGGGGCCGCGGGGCTGCGCCGGGCGGGCCAGAGGGGTGTGCTTGGCCGGCCTTGCCGCATTCCCTCTTTGGGGGCCCGCTGCCCGGGGCTTGTCCTGATGGCTATGCCCGGCGTCCTTCGGTGGTGGGTCGCCTTAGCGTGTTCCCCGGCCGCCCCCCGGTCCTGCTCGTTGGAGATGGTGGTCCCCGTCTCTTGTTTTCGCCTTCGTCCACGAGGGTCGACCAGTTGTCCCTAGGGGCTCTGGAGCTCGGTGATGGGCCCGATATCGCGGTGTGCTGACCGCGACTCTGTTCAGGGAAGGCGGCGGTGCTGAGTGAACTGTTCCCCGTTGCCCCGGTCGCGATTGTTTTGGCCCGAGTTGGCCGTTTTCTGCCATCGGGTAGGTGCTGACACGTTGTCCTCTGGCGCGTGCCGCCAGAGGGAGGGAGCTTGGGCCTCCGGGTGCGTGCCGGGCTCTGGGCTGATGGGGTGGCCCGGACCCGTTCCCTCTGGAGCTGCTTGCCTGGGCCTGCGTGCGACGGCTCTTTGGCGCACCTGGAGTGCCCTCGCGGTGGTGCCACCTCCGGCCGGCCGGTCTTCTGGCGCCGGGGGGCGGCGGGGGAGGTGGCGGGTGGTCCTTTACCGCCCGTGCGCTCCTCGCTGCGGGCACCGGGGGCGGTGTGACGACGCTCGTTTCCATGGCTCTGAGTCGCGCGTGTCAGGCGTTCCCCGTTCCGTGTCGTCGGCCGCTCTCCCTGGGGTGTGGGGCCGGTGAGGCCGTAGCAGGCTCCTCTTAGAAGCGGTCCTCGCCGGGTCTCCCCCTGCTCCCTGGGTCTCTCCCGCCCACCCTGCTGATCGATGTGGTGACTCTGCGCTCTCCTGGGCTGGACCAAAGCCGCGCCAGGCGAGGGACGGACATTCATGGTGAATGGGCCAGCTCTTCTCGTCCTGCCTGCGGGTCCCTCGCCTTGCCTCCCCGCCCGTTCGCGGTGCGGGGAAGGGCGGGGGTGCGGAATCCGGCCTCGACCTCGCTCCCGGGGTCCTTTGACGTAGCGGGTGCTTCTCGCTCGCCGCCCGCTCTGGGCGGCCAAGGGCCGTGTGTGGCCCTCCCCGCGCCGGGGAGGGCTGCCGCCGTGCTGCTTTGGCGCGACGGTGCGCCTCTGCTTCGGTGCTCCTGGGGCGCTCCGGGTCGTTTCCTGAGGTGCCTGAGGCTGAGCCGGTGTGTGCTGTTCCCGATCCCAGTGCCGCTGCCGCGGCCGGCCGCCGCCTCGCTGTCGGTCTCGCCCCGTCTGCGGGGGTTTCTGAGGCGAGTGCCCGAAAGGAAGAGCGTTGTTGCTTCGCTCGGGGGATCGAGGCGGTAAGCTCGGCAGCGTTGCGCGTTCCCTCTCCGGGGGGAGCGGGTTGCGTTGTCGTCCCCAGTGCCGAGTGGCGTGGGGAGTGTTAGGCGAGCGGGCGCCCGGGCGCTCTTCCCCACCTCCGGTGGGGAAAAGGAGACGTCGCCCGGGCGTTTGAGCGATTGTGGCGGGACGCCGAGCTGGGGCCGGTCCGGTCCCCGAGGCGATGGGGCTTTGGGTGTCCCCGGCCGCGAACGCTCAAGAAGCCTTGTGCTTGCCCATACCGCAGATCCCCCTCGTTGTCTCGGCGGCCGGTTGGGAGAGGGGCTGGGTCGGGTGCCGCCCACCCTCAGTGAGGAACGTTTCTCTAGCGATCCGTGAAGGGCGTGCCTCGTGTGGGGTACCGGATTCCCCCATTGGCCGCCCCCTGCCTTGTGCGCTACGCTACCGTCGGTGGTGTGTGTAGGCGAGAGTCCCCCCCCTTCCCGCCGTCTGGGAGGGCGGGGGTCCGCCGGCCCCCCGCGGGTGGGGGCCGAGCGCCTGCTCTTTGTGCCTACCGCGGCCCACGCCTCCCCCCCTCGAGTCGGGGGAGGGTTCCCGCTGGGCCTGGCCGGGCCCTCTGGCGCACGTGGGGCCACTGTGTGGGCCGCTGGTGCCTGCCGCGTGTGTGCGCGCGGTGGCGGTGGGGCTCTGTTCGCGCAGCCGGGGGTTGAGGGGCCCCGTCCCCCCTTCCCCCTCGCCCGCTGCGAGTGGCCCTCTGCCCGCTCCCGGTCCCGAGCCGGCGGGCGGCCTGCGTGCGTGTGCGCTGGCCTGGGGCGCGGCCGCCGCGGCCCCCCCTGGGAGCGTTCCGCGGGCGGCGTGGTGAGCGAGCGGACCCTGGGGCCGTAGAGGCCCAGGTCGTGGGACTCGACCGGCACGAGGTGTGGCGTTGCATGCTGGCGTTTGGAGTCCAGGCGCGTCTCGTCGCGTGGAGGGCCACCCTGTGGTGGCGGGGCGGCGGGTCTCGTTGGGAGGCTCCGGGGCTGGGACCGGAGGCCGGGTTGGCGTCGCAGGCGGTGCGGGACCGCCCTCGCGTGTGGCGGTGGGACCCCGCTTGTTTTCCTGGCGGCCCGACTCTGTGCCCGAGGTCTTCTCCCCGGTTTCCTCTCCGCGTTTCTTTGCCCCTCGCTGCCTCCGGCGCGCCCTCCATCCCGGC
>NW_027288139.1:0-2500 GCF_047511675.1 Marmota flaviventris | reverse complement strand
AGTCCACAGTGAGTGGTCTGTGGTCTGAAAAGGGCAGCCTCGTTAGTTGCAGTCACTGAACGCTAGGTGGCGCAAAGCTACCGTCATTTTGGAAGGCCTGCCTGAGTTCCATTTCCAGTTTAGATATAATCTATCTACATGTGTAGACATAGATAGATAGAGAGAGAGACAGACAGACAGACTTAGATATGTATATCTATATCCATATAGAGATCACTAAGCTGCAAGCCGCCGCGTCATATCTTCCTCTCTTCCCTCAGCCTACTGAGTCCCTGGAAAGACAGATGGGCACGGGCCTCAGTGCGGTTGTTCCCCCGCCCCCCCTCCCCCATACAGTAAAGTCCCCCGGAAGCACTGGGGGGCGGGGAGGACATATCGCTTTCACCCCTGGTATCTGATCACTTTCCTTAGCCTTTAACATGCCCCACCTAGGAGATAGCTTCTGTGCCTCTGCCCGACCCTTGGAATTTGAACTATAATCCACACTTCCCCCATCCCACTCACTCCAATTCCCCAGCAGTAGTCCCTCCCAAGGCTGTCACCACTAGAGGTCCATAGTAAACACCTTCCCCCACCCCTGAGAGTTATGAGGGAGGGCCTGGATGAGGTTAAGAGAGAAACAAACAAAAACAAAACAGTGATGTTTCCTGTGTGTGTGTGTGTGTGTGTGTGTGTGTGTGTGTGTCTAGTGTGTACCGGTCTGCGCACAAAACCCAAACAGGATGAATTTGGGCCTGGGAGAAGGAGAGGGGGGCCCTTCCTGGGTTTACTTTCTGGGGAAGGGAAGAGACAAAGGAAAAAAGGTGAGGGTGTTGCCCAGCAATCAAGACCGTTTGTGGACCAATGCCCAAGGCCCTGGGTCTCTTCCCCAGCCTAGCATCACAAAAGAAACAAAAGTAGTGAACAAAGAGAGACTCAAACAACCAAAACAGGCAAGGAAATCTCATCTCAAAGTGCCCACGGGAAAGGAAAAAAAAAAAAAAAATTGAAGACTGCCGTGCTGGGCTGGGATGGGCTGGGGTCCTTTATATCTCAGCGTTGGAGTGCTCGCCTAGCATATTCGAGGCCCTGGGTTCCATCCTCGGCTCCAGATAAAAAGAAACTAATAACACAAAGGCATTGTTTCCAACTAGGCCAAATAAATAAATAAATAAATAAATAAAATCAAGACACTAGAAGAGACCTTGCTCACACACACACACACAAAAAAAAAGCGGGGGGGGGGGGGGCAGATCAAGATGGAAATCACTCTACCCTTGGCATCCAATAGACAAATAAGGCTCCCCATACTCATGTCAGGGTTTCCTTGGTGGGGATGGAACTAAAAACCAGCCCCTCACACAGGGGCTGGTTTCTGACTGGAGCCTGGAACTGGGGACTGAACACAGACACAGTTTACCACTGAGCTAAACCAACATCCCTTTTTTATACAGATATTTTTATACATTTTTGGTAAATCCATTGATTTATGAGTTGAACCCAGAAGCGCTCACTTGACCACTGACTGAGCCACATCCCCATATTCAATTTATCTATCTATCTATTCATTTGTTTTCTGGCTTGCTTGCTTGTTCTAGTTAAAGCTTGGTCCCAGGGTTTCAAAAACTGACTTCCAGACCACTCACGTAGAAAGGAATCAAGCCTTTATTAAAGCACAAGTAGTGGCGACTGAGCAGAAGAACATAAAGCTGTTCCCCTGGCCAGCCCCAAACAATTGCAAGGGTGCCCCTTATAAGCCTGAAACCTGCAAAAGGGACGTTTTGGGGGGAGGGGGCGTCTAGCTAATGCAAGCAAGCCATGTTACAGAAGCGGGAGAGTGAAGTCAGGCGGAGGGACGCTCAGCCAATCACAATCAGCCTAGCCACTCCAGTGACAGAAGCATAGCCCCCCCCCCCCCCCCCCCCCGTTATGGGCTAGTTACAGAAACAATGTCCCATCACGTAGTTCCGTGTTCTTAAAGGTTTCTATAGCACAAGGAAAAGAACATCTTGCCCCAGTCATCACCCTTCTACTTGGCCTGGTTGTTTTACAGAATGGAGACATAAAACAAAACGGAGTCCCATTTGCTTTTACTATCACAACTTTTCTTTTGGAGACAGGGGTCTCGCGAGGTTACTTTCTCTCGCTATGAGCTTACAATCCTTCTCTCAAGCTCCTCCTGATCCTCTGGGGGGGGGGGGGGGAGGACAGACATGAACCCCCAACCCATGCCTGGCTAAAACTTGCATTTTAATTATTTTCCCCTTTAATTTCTTGAGTTGTAGATGGATGGACACACTATCTTTACCCTATTTGCTTGTGTGCCCCTTTGTTTTGGGTTCTGTGGTGCTCAGGATCGAATCCGGCGCCCCACACGTCCCAGGCAAGTGGTCTACTACCGAGCTAAAACCCTAGCCCAAGCTTTGCATTCTAGAATGAATACATTTCCTTCAATGCTGAAGGAACACAGACATATTTATTGTACAACAAGCCCAGAGATCTTCACATCACATTGCCTAGA
>NW_027288138.1:0-151063 GCF_047511675.1 Marmota flaviventris | reverse complement strand
CATAATCCTATCCCTAACCTGAAAACTAACAATAGACCAAACCCTAAACCTAACACTCTCCATAGCCCTAACACTAGCTCAAAACTTAACCTGTACCATAAACCTAAACATAACCATAGCCTTAACATTAACCCTAAAACTAAATCTAACCCTAAACCTAAACCTAAGCCTATATCTAACCATATCCATTACCCTAACCCTTATCCTAACCGTAATGATAACCCTAGCCCTAACCTTAACCCTAACCCTAAACCTACCATGATTCTGTCCCTAGCCCTAAGGCAGAACCTAATCCTGGACCTAGCCCTATCACTAACACTAGGTGAAACTCTAGCCCTTACCCTCAACATAACCCTAGCCCAAAACCTAAACCCTATCCTAGCTCTAATCCTAACAGTAACCATAGCCCAATCTCTAGCTCTAACTCTATCCATTACCCTAACCAAAACCCTAAACCTAATACTAAACTTAGCCCTAACCCTAACCCTAACCCTAACTCTATCCCTAGCCCTGATTCTAACCTGAAGCCTCAACCTAGCCCTAACACTTACTCAACCCCTGACAATTAACCTTAACCTAACCTTAAGAAAATGATAAGCCTAACCCTAACTCTAACCCTAGCCCTAATCCTAAACTTAAAACTAGACTTCACCTAAGCTCGAACCCCACCCATAACCCTAACCCTAAATATAAACATCATGATAACCCTATCCCTAAACCTAAACCTATTCTAACCCTAACTGTAAACCTAAATCTAGACTGAACCATAAACCAAACCCTTGCCACAGTCCTAACCCTAGCTCAAACTCTAACAATTAAGCTAAACTCTACTCTAGCCCTAGTCTTAAACCTAAACCTAACCCTAAACCTAACCCAACATCTAAAACTGTCCATACCCTTAACCGTAATGGTAACCCTAATCCTAATCCTAGACCTAATCCTAAGCCTAACCCTATCCTTAGCACTAACCCTAGCTCAAATCCTAACCCATACCCTAAACCTAACCCTAGCCTTAACCCTAACCCTAACTCTAACTCTAGCCCCAACCCTAAACATAACCCTAGCACTAACCCTTTCCATTACCCTAATGATAACAATAAACATAATGCTAACCGTAGGCCTTACACTAACCCTATCAATTACACTAAATCTAACCTGAGCCCTAAACCAAACCTGAACCCTAAACCTAACCTTATCCATTACACTAGCCCTAACTCAAACCTAATGCTAATTTGAGCCATAACCCTAAACCTCAACCTAACACAAACCTAAAACCTGATTCTGACTATGATAATACCCCTAGCTCTCAACTTGAACCTCACCATAAACCTAACTCTGAAACTAGACCTAGCCATAAATCTTACCCTAAAACTATCCCTAACCATAACCCTAGACCTGATATTAGCCCTAGCCCTAATTCTTGCCATAACCCTAACACAAAAGCTACCCCTCATCCTAGCCCTAAACCTAACCTTGATCCAAACCCGAACCAGAACTCTAGCCCTATCCCTAATTTTATCCCTCACCCTAGTTCTGAACCTTGATATAAACCCATCCCTTCACCCAAATATAACTCTAAGTCTAGACTTAACCCTTGCACTAATCCTAGACCTGATCCTAGCCCTAATTTAGCCCTAATCCTACCACTACCCCTAAGACTAACTCTAACTCTTGCCCTAGACCTATTCCTAGATCTAACCCTATCCCTTAACATAACCCTGACTCTTGCCCTAACCTTAGCCCTAACACTAGCCTTAGCCCTAACCCTAAAACTAACCATAACTCTAACTCCAACCCTAAACTGAAGCCTAAGCCTCACATTAACACTAGCTCTAACAGTAACACTAATCTGAAAACTAGACCTAATCTAGGTCAACCCTAAAATAAAACAAAGCCATAGCCCTAACTTTAACACTTATCTAAACCAAAACTTAACCCTACACCTAGCCCTAAGCTTAGCCCTAATTCCAGTCCTAACCTAACCCTAAAACTAACCATGAGCCTGACTCTGACCTTAAACTAACCCTAGCTCTAAAATCGCTCTAAAAGTATACATAAACCTAAAACTAGTACTAGCCCTAACTGTAACCCTAAAAGTAGCCCTAATCATAACTCTAGTTCTTACATTAGCCATAGCCTTAACCTAACGCAAAATCTATCCCTAAACTGAGCCCTACACTTTGTTTTAACCCTAACCCTAAACTTAGCCTTAACCATTACCTTAAACCTAAACCTAAACCTAAATCTGGCCCTAACCCTAGACTTAATCCTAACCATAATCCTAGCCCTAACTCTAGCTCTAACCCTATCCATTACCCTAAACATAACCCTAACCCTAATGATAACCCTAGCTTTAAACTTAAACCTAATCCTAAACCTAGACCTGATACTAACCCTAACCATCAACTTAGCCCTAACCATAGCTCAAACTCTAACACTTACCCTAAACCTAACCCTAACACTAACCCTAGACCTAAAACTAACCCTAGCCCTAATCCTAACAATAATCCTAGACCTAAACCTATCCATTACCCTAAACATAAGCCTAACCCAAACAGAGCTCTAAACATAGCTCTAGCCCCACCCATTACCCTAACCCTAATTATAAACATCATAATAACACTAGCCCTAAACCTAAACATACTGTAACCCTAACTGTAAACTTAACCTAGTCCTAACCCTAAACCCTCACTAACCCTAACTTTAAACCTAACCCTAGACCTAACCGTAAACCTAACATTTGCCATAGTTCTAATCCTAGCACAAACCCTAACAGTTAACGCTAAACCTAACACTAACCCTAGTCCTAGACCTAAATCTAACCCTATCCATTTAGGCCTAACCACAAACATTTCGCTAATATTAAACTTATCCTTACGTAAACCTAAAATGAACACTAAACCTAACACTATCAATTACTCTAACCCTAACTCTAAACCTAACCCTAATGCTAATTTGAGCCCTAATAATAAACCAAACCCTAACCCAAACTCTCAGCAAGACCCTGACTCTAATAACACACCTAGCTCTAAACTGACCCTTACCCTAAACATAACCTTTAAACTAGAGCTAGCCATAAAACTAACCCTAACAGTATCCCTAAATGTAACCCTAGACCTGACATTAGCACTCTACCTTATTCTTGCCTTAAACCTAACACAAACCCGAGCCCTCATCCTAATCGTAAACCTAGCCTTAATCCTAACCTGAACACTAATCCTATCCCAAACCCTAATTTCAACCCTTTTATTTTTTTTATTTTTTATTTTTTCGCAACCCTGCCTGGCATATACTTCGTGCCTTACACATGTGTAATGCTATTACTATTGCTCTTGCTATTTCTAAACTGAGACCCCTAAAGATGAAATGATTAGCCTGATGTAATATGTCCATTAGGAGCATCTGGTTCATATTTGAGTCAGAATTTTTACTCATAATACTATTATCTGATGCTTCTATCTTATTGTGAGATGAAGAGGGAAAATACCATTAAAGTCATTTTATAGATGAAGAAGCTTGGCTTTGAAGAGTTTAGTGACTAGCTGGAGTCCCAGAGCTTCTAAATCAACAAGTTGGACTACAGTTTTGCATTTGAATACCCAACCCAGTATGTTCACTTTGATACCAGAAATAGACACATTCAAAGATGAATTTCAGTCTGTGAAACTGCTGAAATAGGGTCATCTTTAAGGTTTGATGTGTGTATATGGGTTGAATTTACTTTTTTAAATTCACTGTTGAAAATGCAAAGTGAGAAATATAATTAAGTATAATTTAGCATGTGTAAGGCCCTGAGTTCAATCCCCAGCACCACCATCCCCAGTCAGTAATAAATTCTTTTTTTTTATTTTGTTTTTTTTTTATTGGTTGTTCAAAACATTATAAAGCTCTTGACATATCATATTTCATACATTAGATTCAAGTTGGTTATGAACTCCCAATTTTACCCCAAATACAGATTGCAGAATCACATCGGTTACACATCCACATTTTTACATAATGCCCTATTAGTAACTGTTGTATTCTGCTACCTTTCCTATCCTCTACCATCCCCCCTCCCTCCCCTCCCATCTTCTCTCTCTACCCCATCCACTGTAATTCATATCTCTCCTTGTTTATTTTCCCATTCCCCTCACAACCTCTTATATGTAATTTTGTATAACAATGAGGGTCTCCCTCCATTACCATGCAATTTCCCTTTTCTCTCCCTTTCCATCTGAACCTAGGTGTAACCACATCCTTTCCCCTATCCCTAACCCTAACCTTAACACTACCACTAACACTAACCCTAGCCCTAACCCTAGGCCTAAACCTAACACTAAACATAACTCAAATCCTAGCCTTAATTTATTGCTAACTGTAACCGTAACTCCAACCCTAGCCCAAAGACTAACACTAACACTAGCCCTAGACCTATTTCTAGTACCAAACTTATCTATTGCCTAACCCTAACACTAGCCCTAAACTTTGTCCTAACCCGAACCATAGTCCTAAACCTAGAACTAACCCTAACTCTAAATGTAACCCTAATTCTGAACCTAAACCTTACCCTAACAAACTCTCACCCCAATGCTACCCTACTTTTAACCTAATCCTTAGCTTACCCCAAACACTAACTATATTCCTAGTCCCAATCCTAGCCCTCATTCTATCTCTAACCTAACCTGAAGCCTAAGCCCAACCCTTGCCCTATGCTGACCCTATCACTAACCCTAGTTCAAAGCCTGACCTAAACACTAAACCAAACCCTAACACTAGCCCTACCAGTAAACCTATACCTAAACCTAACCATAACACTAGAACTAGACCCAAACTTAATCCTAAATATAGCCATAACTCTAGCCCTAGTCCTAAACAAAAACCTAGCCCTAGCCTAAAATAATCATTAACCTAATGCGAAGACTAATCCTAGCTCTAGACCTAAACCTAGTTCTAATTCTAGCCCTAACAATAAACCCAGTGCTAACCCGAACACTGATGCTTACCCTAACACAAACCCTATCTCTAATCCTTATCCTTTCTCAAAAATTAAACCTAACACTAGACATGTCTATTAACCTAACCCAAAAAACTAGCCATAAACATAACCCTAGCACTTATATTACCCATAGCCCTAACACTAGCCATAAACCTCACACAAAACCAAGGCCTAATACAAGCCCTAAACCTAGAATTAAGCATAACCTTAACCCTAACCCTAGCACAAACTCTAAACCTAATGCTTGCCCTAGCCCTAACCCTAACTCAAACTCTAACCCTTATTGTAAAGATAACCCTAGCTCTAAACCTAACCCTAACCCTATCCCTAATCCTAAGTGTAACCATAGCCCAAATACTAACTCTAACATTATCCATTACCTTAAACATAACCCGAACCATAATGCTAACCCAGCCCTAACCCTAACCATAATCTTAACCGTAGCCCTAATTGTAACCCTGATTCTAACCGTAACCATTGCCCTAGCCCTAAACCTAGCTCAAACCCTAACAATTACCCTAAACCGAACCCTATCACTAACCCTAGGAGTAACCCAAATCCTAGCCCTAATCCTAACTTTTTCTGAAGCCCTAACACTAGCACTAAACTTATTCACTTGTTTAGCTTAAACCAAATGCTAACCCTTGGCCTAACCCTAACCCTATCCCTAACACTAATCCTATATATTACTCTAAACCTAACCTGAACTGTAAATCTAACTCTATCGAGTACCCTAACCCCAACCCTAACTCTAATGCTATTTTGAGCCCTAACTGTAAGCCTTAACCCAAACCAAACCATAACTCATACTCTGACCCTAATAATAACCTAGCTCTATACCTGAGCCCTACACTAAACTTAATCCTTACACTAGACCTAGCAATAAACCTATCCCTATCACTATCCCTAAGCATAACCCTAGACCTGACATTATCCCTAGCCCTAATCCTAGCCCTAACCCTAACGCAAACCATAGCCCTCATCCGAGCCCTAAACCTACTTAATCCTAAACGAAATCCTCACTCTATCCCTATCCCTAAATATAACCTTCACCCTAGCACTGAACCTAGCTATATAACCCCATCCCTTCCACTAAAACTAACCCTAACCCTAGCCCTAAACATAGGCCTAACCCTAACACTAATCATAGCACTAATCCTAGCCCTATTTGAACCCTAACCTTAACCCTATCCCTAACCCTAGGCCTATGAATAACTCTAACTCACACCCTAGCCCTTTCTATTTATAACCCTATTTGTTACCATAACCCTCACAATAGCCCTAACCTGAGCCCTAACGCTAGCCATAGCTCAAACCCTAGATCTAACCATAACTCTAAATCTAACCCTAATCTTATGCCGAAACCTCATTCTACAACTAGCTCTAACTCTATTGCTAATCTTAAAACTAGCCCTAATCCAAGCTCTAGCCCTAAATAAAACCTAGCCATTATTCTAACCCTAAATCTTAACTTAAACCAAACCCTAACCCATAACTAGCCATAACCCAAGCTCTAATTCGAGTCCTAGGCCTAAAACTAACCCTCATTCACAAACCCTAGCTCTAAAAATCACCCTAACCCTAAAACTAATGCTAACACTAGACCTAGCCGAAACCATAACCCTAAAACTAACCATAATCATAACCCTAGTTCTTACATTGGCCTTAGCCAAACCCTAACCCTAACCCTAACACTAGATTTAACGCTAAACCTAACCCTAAAACTAGCCCTAAACATAACTCTAATCCTAGCCCTAACCCTAGCACTAATTCTATCCATTGCCCTAAGCCAAACCCTATTCATAATGCTAACTCTAGTCCTAATCCTAATCCTTAGCCAAACCCAAACAATAACCCTATTACTAGTCCTAACACCAGCCCTTATTCTAGATCTAATCCTAACCCCAAACCTCACCCTAACCTTCACCCTTATTCTGACCCTAACACTAATTATAGGTCTAATTTTGACCTTAACAGAAACCGAAACCTGAAACTAGCCCTACCAGTAAACTTATACCTAAATCTAAACCTAACACTAGCCCCATACCTAAACCTAATTCTAAATTTAGCTATTACTCGAGCCCCTGACCTAAACAAAAACTTAGTGCTAGCCCTATGGATAAACCTTAACCTAAACCAAACACTAACCCTGCCACTAGACCTAACCCTAGTACTATTCTGGATTTTACCCTAACCCTAACTTTAACCTGAATACTGGCCCTGACACTAACATTAAACCTAGCTCTAAACCTTACCTTAACCCCAAACCTAAACCTAACACTAGACCTAGCATTAAGCCTAACCCTAAAACTAGCTCTAATCAGAACCCTAGAACTTACATTACACATAGCACTAACCCTAGGGCTAAACCTAACACAAAACTTAAATAACCCTAACCCTAATCGAGGCCTAAACCTACCCTAAGCATAACCCTAACCTTAGTCCTCACCCTAACCCTAACCCTCACCTTAGTCTGAACCCGAGCTCAAAGCCTAACCCTTAGACAAAACATAACCCTAGCACAATCCCTAACCATAACCCTAACCAGAGCCGTAATTATAACCTTAACCCTAGACCTAAAACTATCTTTAACTTTAGCCATTACCCTAACTATAACCCTAAACTTAATGATAACCCTATCCATAACCCTAACTGAAACCCTAACCCTAACCATAAACCTAACCCTAGGCCTAACCCTAAACCTAAACCTTGCCATAGTCTTAACCCTAACTCAAACCCTAACTCTGACCCTAAAATCAACAGTAAACTTAGCCCTAAAACTAAACTTAAACCTAAACCTAACCTTAACAATAAAGCTAACCTTACATGTAACCCAATCCGTTACCCGAAACCTAATCCTAACCCTAATGAAAACCATAGCCCTAACCATAAACCTAACCCTGACTATAACACTAAACCTAACCCTTGTCCTAGACCCAACCCTGGCTAAAAAACCTAAACTTTACCCTATATATAAACCTAACCCTAACCCTAAGCTAGGATTAATAGCTCTAACCCAAAACCTAACCTAACTCTAGCACTAATCCTAACCTAACCCTAGCCCTAACAATAGATCTAACCCTATATATAATCCTTATGATAACCCTAATCCTAATGCTAACCCTAGGCATAACCCTAACGCTTTTGCTCACCCTAATGCTCTCCAAACCCTAAACGTACCGTGAAACCTAAACCTAACCCAATCAATTACCATAACCCTAACACTAAACCTAATGCTCATTTGAGCCCTATCCCTAAAACTTAACCTAAAAAAAAAAAAAACCCTAACACTGATCCTGACGCTAAAAATACACCTAGTTCTAAACCTGACCCTTACCCAAAGCCTAACCCTTACACTAGGCATAGACACAAACCTAACCCTAAATATACTCCAAACTGTAAGGCTAGACCTGACATTATCCCTAGACCTACTTCTAGATCTAAACCTACAACAAACCCTAGCCCTCATCCTAGCCCTTAATCTAGCCTTAATCATAACCCTAACCCTAACCCTAGCCCTAACCCTAATTCTAACCCTCACCCTCCCTGTAAACCTAGCTATAACACAATAACTTATCCTAAAATTAACGATAAACCTAGCCCTAACACTAGGCCAAAGCTGAACACTAACCCTAGCCCTAATCCCAGCCCTAACTTAGCCCTATACATAAAACTAACCAAAACCCTAGCCCTAAGACTAACTCTAAATCTCACCCTAACCTTAGCCCTACTTCTAACCCTATCTGTTACCGTAACCATAACCATAGCCCTAACCCTTGCCCAATAGTTAGACCTAGCCCTAATCCTAGATCTAACGCTAAATCCAAATCTAACCCTAAGCCTAACACTAACACTAGCCCTAACCCTAATGCTAATCTTATAACTAGCCCAAAGCCTAAAACAAAACTGAGCAACAGCCCTAACCCTAAACTTTAACTTAAACCAAACCCTAACACTATACCTAGAGAAAACTCTAGCCTTAATTCAAGTCCTAACCCTAACCTTAAAACTTACCCTGACCCTGACTCATATCCTAACACTGACCCTAGCTCTAAAGACCATGCGCTATAATTAAACCAAATCCTAACAGTAAGCCTAGCCCTAATTCAAGTCATAACCCTAACCTAACCTCAACTCTAAACCTAAAACTATCATTAACCTATTCATAACCATAATGATAACTTGAGCCTTAACCCTAAACCTTATTCTAATAAAAACCCTATCCTGACCCTTACCCCAATAATACCCATAGCTCTAAACCTGACCCTAACAAGAAACCTGACCATTAAAATAGACCTAGCTATAAACCTAACCCTAAAACTCCCCCTAACTGTAACCCTAGACTTGACATTAGCCCTCGCTCTAATCCTGGCCCTAATCCTACTAAAAACCTTAGCCCACATTCTACCTATAAACCTCGTCTTAATCATAAATGTAACCATAACCAAACCCTAACTCTAATCCTCACCCTAGTGCTAAAAGTAGCTATAATCCCATAACTTAACCTAACCCTAACCCTAACCCTAACCCTAACCTTAACACTAACCCTAGCCCTCAACCGAGGCCTAACCCTAACACTAACCGTATTCTTAATCCCAGCCCTAATTTAGCCCTAACCCTAACCCAACCCTAACCCTAGTCCTACGACTAACTCAAATGCCCTAGCCTTACACCTGTTTCTAACCCTATCCCTTACCCTCACACAATATCTAGCCCTAAATTTAGCCCTAATCCTAGCCCTACCCTTACTCCTAGCTCAAAGCCTAGATCTAAACCTAACTCTAAATATAAGCCTAAACCTAAGACTAAACCTCACACTAACACTAGTGCTAATTCTAAAACTAGCCCTAACTCTACCCCTAGCCCTAAAACAAAACCAAATCATAACCATAACCCTACACCTAGCCCTAATCCTATCTCTAATTCTAGTCCTGACCGTGACCTGAAAACTAATCTGGACTCTGACTCTGACCCTAACATTAAACCTAACTCTAAACATCATCATAACCGCAAATTTAAATCTAACACTTGACATAGCCCTATCCCTAACCCTACCACTAGCTCTAATCATAACGCTGCTTTGTACATTAGCCGTAGCCTTAACCCTAGCCCTAACCTAACACAAAACCTAGGCTCAATCCAAGTCCTAAACCTAGTTTTTTTAATATGTATTTTTTTTTAGTTTTCGGTGGACACAACATCTTTATTTTATTGGTATGTGGTGCTGAGAATCAAACCCAGCACCCTGCACATGGCAGGCAAGCACGCTACTTCTTGAGCCACATCCTCAGGCACTAAACCTAGCTTTAACCCTAAACGTAAATGTAACCCTAACCCACGAAAAGCCCTAATCCAATACATAACCGTACCCTAATCTTAGGTCTAACCCCATCCATTACCCTAATGATAACTCATTATGCTAAACCTAGGCCTAACCCTAATCCTATCTATTACACTAAACCACACCTACACCCTAAACTAACACAAACCAAAGCCCTAAACCTATACATAATCCTACCCCTAAACTTATTTCTAACCCTATCCATTACCCTAAAGATAACACTGATGCTAACCCTAGGCCTAACCATAACCCTACCCATTACACTAAACCACACCTAAACCCTAAACCTAATTCTTTCATTACCTTAACCCGAATCCCTAATGTCCCTAATGTTAATTCAAGCCCTAAACATAAACCCTAACCTAACCCAAACCCTCACCTTGATCCTGACCCTAATAATAACCCTAGTTCTAAATCTGACCCTTAGTATACAACTAACACTAAATCTATCCCTAACTTTAACACTAGACCTGACATTAGCCCTAGCCCTAATACTAGCCCTAATCCTAACACAAACATTAGCCCTCATCCTGGCCCTATACCTAGCTTTAATCATAACCATAAACTTAATCCTAGCCCTAACCCTAATACTAACCCTTGCCCTAGTCCTCAAACTAGCTATAACCCAATACCTTACCCTAAATGTAATCCTAACTACAACCCTAACTCAAGGCCTAAACCTAACACTAACACTAGCCCTAATTTAGCCCTATCCCTAACCCTAACCCTAACCCTAATCCTAGCTCTAAGACTAACTCTAACTCTCATACAAGCCCTATCACTAGTTCTAACCCTATCCCTTACCATAATCATACACCTAACCCAAACATTAGTCTTAACCCTTGCCCTACCCTTAGCCCTAGCCCTAACCATATATCAAAACCTAACTCTAAATCTAACCTTAACCCGAAGCCTAAACCTAACCATTAAAAATACATTTATATTTAGATTCTGTGTCTACATGTGTTGGCTTCAATTATTATTTAGAATATAGTCATTAGTTTCATAAAAGGCAATCCATTTCTGGTAGTGTATAGAGAACTGAGGGTCAGGGGTAGGATTCTATGTTAAGGGGGAAAGGAATGAGGGTATATGAATAATCTACCTTAGCAACTTTGGAGGAGAACTCTAATGACTAGACGGGGGATTCATGGAAGAAGGTATAAATTCAAACTGCTTGTCTGTATTCATAAAATTACCCAATGTATAAATAGTAAAAGTTAGGAGGCTGAAAGTGGGATAGAGGTAGAAAGAAAAAATAAGAAAAATAACAAGGAAATAAAGAAAGAGAGGGAGAAAGAAAATAAGAGCAAATAAACAGGTGGTGAGATGGGGCCTATGCAATTCCTCTAAATTATACAATTCTAGTGATTCAGTTCTTAAAGTCCAATTTCATGGAGAGTACTTGGTTTCATATATGTTGAAGTTGTGAGGACCAGAGGGGGAAGGGTACAGGAGAATGGATGAGAAGAGCAAGAAAAGAAAAGTAAGTAAGAAAAAAATGGCTCTCAGAACTCTGTTTTCTTTTCTTACATTAGATGGAGTTTTCTATTCCTAGCTTGAGTCTCTTTGCTCAGGGTGGAGGAGGTAGTTAGGGTGAGAGGGCTTGAGCTTCTACCTGGAGCCTCCCTACTTTTGGTCTCTGAATTGGAAACCAGGTGTGTGTACAGTTGCTGTTCCTCATTGATAGCTACACCCCCCAAAAGCTTGTGTGAAAAATCTTGAGTTATCACAGCTGGAGGTAGGGGAGTTGGAAACCTGGTACCTGACAAGCTGCAGAACCCAGCTGGTAGCCACACCCAGGGATAGATGGCGAGTAAGGTTTTGCAAGATGGATTCCATCTATTACCCATGTATGGTGTTTGGTGAGGTCGGTGGTTCTGGAGTGACCTTGTGCTGTGTCCACAGCTCGTTCTGGTGATTCTCAAGCAAAGTCTCCATGTTCTGTGCTGCCTTCCGTGTGTGCAGAGAGCGCCTGTGTGGCTGAGAGTGCTGTCAGTGCCCAGAGAAACTGCACAGCCCAGCCTTCCATCTGGGCCGAGAGCACCCATGCGGCCCTAGATTTCTTCAAATTTCTATGGTACTGGGAAGGATTCATCTTTTACTTAGCCTTATTATGCTCCACAGGTTTGAGCCTTGTCAGATCAGTGGTTCACTGTCAGGAACAGTTTGTATTTTGGGTTTCTCTTCATTATGGCTTATTTATGTGAATGAAAATTGAGCTGGAAATCAAATAGGGTTCGCCAGAGGTGTTTGAAACTTCACACAATTAGTTCTCAGTGGGCACTCTCTAGTTTCTTTCTTTTGAAGGTAGACCAAAGTTGAAGCATGCAAAAGAAACTGTATCCGAGAGCCCTTAAGGAGAAAACAGAGAAACATGTATGTACTGAAATAAGTCTCCCAACAATTTGATCAGATTTCATTGATACTACACACTATTCATCTTTTAGCTTGCTCCCCTAGGCTCCCCAAGGTTGGCACTTGTAGGATCAATGGTTCTCTAAACAGGTAAGTGTTAGTGTTAGGTTTAGGGTTAGGGCTAGCTTTAGAGATAGTGTTAGGGTTAGCGTTTGTTTTCTTCAAATTTCTATGATACTGGGAAGATTTATCTTTTACCTAGCCTCACTATGGGCCCCAGTTTGGGGCCTTCTCGGTTCAATGGTTCGCTGTTGGAAATAGTTTGTTGTTAATATCTCACTTCATTTTGACCTATATAAGAAAATGAGAATGGAGCTGGAAATCAGAGGGTTGGTGCTAGATGGTTGGAACTTCACATACTCAATCAGTTGTCTGTGGGCACTCTCTGGTTTCTTCCTTATAAAAGTAGCGATAAGCTGAAGCATGCAAAACAAGTTTATCCAAGAGCACCTTAGGAGAAAACAGGGCAATATGCATGTACTGAAATACCTCCCCCAATTATTTGGTCAGATTTCTTTGATACTGTGCAGGATTCATATGTAAGCTTGTCACACTAGTCTCCCCAAGATTAAAATTTTATGATCAAAGGTTCTCTTAACAGGTTAGGCTTAGTGTTATGGTTAGAGTTAGGGTTAGAACTAGTGTTAGGGTTAGTGTTAGTTTTTTTCAACTTTATGAATACTGGGCAGGATTTATCTTTTTTCTACTCTTAGTATGCTCCCCATATTTTTGCCTCCTAGTAAAAGGGTTTTCTCTCAGGAGTAGCTTTAGTTTTCATCTTTCACCTCATTTTGCCCTATAAGGGTGAATGGAAATGGAGCTGGACTCAAACATGGTTTGTACTACCTGCTTGAAATTTCACACACTCAACCAGTTCTCAGGGCACATGCTGTCCTTTTTTTTTTTTTTTTTTGTGCGAGTAGTCCAAAGCTTAATTAGAAAGAAACAGCTTTATCTGTGAGCCCTTTAGGAGCAAGCTTCAATTTTTTTGCATGGATTACTTTGATATTGTACAGGATTCATCCTTTTCCTAGTCTTAGTATGATCCCCAAGTTTGAGTTTTCAAGGTTTGCCAGTTCACTGTCAGGAACAGTTTGAATTTTTAGATTTCACTTTATTATGGCCTATAGACGTGAATGAAAATGGAGCTGGAAATCAAATAGAGTTAGTACTAGCTGCTTGAAACTTCACACACTCAATCAGCTCTCTGTGGGCACTCTTTGGTTGTTCCTTGTACAAGTACCTTAAACTGAAGCATGAAAAAATTATTTATCCAAGTGCACATTAGGAGAAAACAGGGAAATATGCACGTAATGAAATACCTCCCCCAGTTATTTGGTCAGATTTCTTTGATACTGCACAGGATTCATCTGTTAGCTTGCCCCACTGGGCTCCTTTATTTGGGGACTACTCTGATCAATGGTTTTCTAAACAGGTTAGGTTAGATTGTGTATTACTTTAGGGCGAGATTTTCAGCTAATATATCGTTAGATTTAGTTTTGTTCAAATTTCTTTGATACTGAGGAGGATTCAACTTTTACCTAGCCTTACTATATTCTTTAGGTTTGGACCTCTTACGTCAAGGGTTTGCTCTCCTGAATAGTTTGTATTTTAAGTTTTCATTTCATTTTGACCTATGCATGTAATTGGAAATGGAGCTGGAAATCCAACAGGGTTGGTGCTAGCTACTTCAATGCTCACACACTCCATCAGTTTTCTATGGGCATTCTCTGATTTATTCCTTGTAAAAGTAGCCCTAAGCTGAAGCATGCAAATCAACTTTATGTGAGAGCACTTTAGGAGAAATCAGGGAAATATGCATGTACTGAACTACCTCCCCAATTATTTGGTCAGACTTCTTTGATATTGTGAAAGATTCATCTGTTCACTTACCCAACTTGGCCACCCAAGTGTGGGACTTCAAGGATCAAAGGGATTTTAGCAGGTTAAAGATAGTGTTAGGGTTAGTGTTAGGACTAGGATTAGACCTAGTGTTAAGAGAAGAGTTACTTTGCTTTTCAAATTTCTATGATACTGTGCAGGATTCATCTTTTTATATTTTGACTATACTCCAAATGTTTGGTCCTCCTACATAAAGGGTTTTCTTTCAGGAACAGTTTCAACTTTCAGGTTTCTCTTCTTTTTCACATGTAAGGGTCAATGTAATAAAGCTGGAAATCAAAGAGTGTTTGGGCTATCTGCTTGAATCTTCACACAATCCATCAATATTCAGTGAGCATAATCTGGTGTTTTCCATGGAAGTAGCCCTAAGATGAAGTAAAAAGTAACAGCTTTATCTCTGGGTGCATTAGGAGAAAGCAGAATACACATGTAATGAAAGAGCTTCAAATTTTTTTGGTTGGATTAATTTGATACTGTACAGGATTCATCCTTGACCTAGCATTAGTAGGCTCCCCACGTTTTGGCCTTCAAGGTTTAATGGTTCAGTGTCACGGACAGTTTGAATTTTTAGGTTTCACTTTATTACTGCCTATAGGTGTGAATGCAATGGAGCTGGAAATCAAACAGTGTTGGTGCTATCTGCATGAAATTTCACACACTCAATCAGCCCTTGTGGGCACTCTTTGGTTTTTCTTTGTGAAAGTACCTTAAGCTGAAGCATGAAATATGATTTATCCAAGAGCACTTTAAGGAAAAAAAAAACAGGAAAATATGAATGTACTAAAATACCTCCCCCAATTTTCATCAAATTTCTTTGATACTGCACAAGATTTATCTGTTATGTTGTGCCATTAGGCTCCCCAAGTTTGGGACTTCTATGATCATAGGTACTCTAAACAGGTTAGAATTAGTTTAGGGTTGGGTTAGATACAGTTTTAGAGTGAGTTTTGTTCAAATTCGTTTGATACTTGGCATAATTTGTCTTTTACCTTGCCTTACCATTTTCCCCAGTTTGGGGCCTTATCCCTTCAATGGTTCCTGTCAGGAACAGTTTGTATTTTAAGGTTTCCTTCACTTTTACCTATATGGGTAAATGGAAATGGAACTTGAAATCAAACAGGGTTGGAGCTCGCTGCTTAAAACTGCATACATTCAATCAGTTCTATGTGGGCACTCTGGTTTCTTCTTTGTGAACGTTTCCCAAAGCTGAAGCATGCTAAAACATCTTTATTCGAAAGTACTGTTGAAGATAACAGGGAAAAATACATGTACTGAACTACCTCCCCAAATTATTTGTTCAGATTTCTTTGTTACTCTTTAAACCTAACAGAAAAACTAGCCCTAATCTGAGTCGTAACCCTAGATGTAAACATAAACCTAAACCTAGCCTTAGCCCTAACCCTACCCCTAATCCTAGCCCTAACCCTAGCTTTAACTCTATCACTTACCCTAAGCTAATCCCTATATATAATGCTAACCTTAGTCCTAATCCTAATCCATAGCCAAATCCAAACCGTAACCCTATTACTAATGCTAACCCTAGGCCTCATTCTAGCTCTAAACCTAACTCGAATCATTACCCTAATACAAACCCTCAGTCTAAATCTGATCCTAACCTTAAACCAGACCCTAAAACTAGCTCTACCAGTAACCTTATACCTAAACCTAAGCCTAACACTAGCCCTAGACCTAAGCCTAATCCTCAATATAGCCATAATTCTAGACCTAGACCTAAAAAATCCCTGAGCCCTAGCCCTAACTTAATTCTTAACCTAAAGTGAACACTGACCCTATCCCTAGACCTAAACCTAGTCCTAATTCTGGCTTTCACCCTAAACCTAACTCTAACCTGAACACTGACCTTAACACTAACACTAAACCAAGCTCTAAGCCTGAACCTAACCCAAAACCTAAAACTAACACTAGACATAGCCATAACCCTAACCCTAAAACTAGCTCTAAACAGAACCCTAGATCTTACATTACATATAGCCTTCGCCCTCGGCCTAAACCTAACAAAAACCCTAGCACTATTCTGAGGCCTAATCCTATGCTAAAAACAACCATAATCCTAAATGTAGCCCTAACCCGAACCCTCGCCTTAGACCTAACCCTAGCTCAAAGCCTAACCGTTAGCCTAAACAAAACCCGAGGCCTATTCATAAACATAAACCTAACCCTAGCCCTAATTCTAAACTTAACCCTTGTACTAACCCTAGCTCTAAACCTAACATTACCCTAACCCTAACCCTAACCCTCACCTTAATAATAACCCTACCCCTAAACCTAACCCTATCCATAACCCTAATCTTAAACCTAACCCTCGACTTAACCCTAAACCTAACCCTTGCCATAATCTTAACCCTAAACTATAGCATAAATAAAAAAACTAAACCTATTCCTGAACCTAAATTTAACCATAACCTAAACTTAACCCTAAAACTAATTTTACATCTAATCCCATACATTACTCTAAAACTAGCCCTAACCCTAATGAAAACCCTAGCCCTAACCTTAATCATAACCATAACCCTAACCTAGAACTACCACTAAACCTAAAACTCCCCCTAGCCCTAACCGTAGCTTAAACCCTAAACATTACACTAACCCTGACCCTAGCTGTAGCTCTATTCATAACCCTAACACTAGCCCTAACCCTAATATTAAACTTAGCCCTAATCCTAGCCCTAATATAGCCCTATTCCTAACCCTAACTATTACCCTAGAATTAAGATTAACTATGATTCTCACACAAGACCTATGCTTATTCTAATCCTATAACTTACTATAACCCTAACCCAAGCACTAACCCTAGTCATAATCCTTAGCCCTAGCACTAACCTATATTTAAAACTAACCGTAAACTAAGGCCTCAGCCTAAACCTGAAAATAGCTCTAACCCTAATGCTATTCCTAAAATTAGCCCTAACCCTAGCCCTAGCCCTAAAAGTAAACTGAGCCATACCCCTAACACTAACCCTTACCCTAGGCCAAACCCTAACCCTACACCAGCCCTAACCCTAGCCCTAATTTGAAACTTAACCCTAACCCTAAACCTAACCATGACCCTGACTCATATCCAAACACTAAACCTAGCTCTAAACATCACCCTAAACTTAAACCTAACCCTAACACTAAGCCTAGCCCTAAACTTAACCCTAAAACTAACCATAATCCTAACCCTATTTCTTACAATAGCCATAACCATAACACTAGCTCTAAACCTAATACAAAATTATCCCTAATCCAAGTTCTAACTCGAGCTTTAACCATAAACCTAAATCTAAATCTAGTCCTAACCTTAGTTCTAACCCTATCGCTTACCCTAAGCCAAACCCTCACCCTAATGCTAACCGTATTCTTAGCAGTGATCCTTAGCCTAATCAAAACCTAACTCTATAACTAGTCCCAACCCTAGCCTTCATTCTTGATCTAACCATAACCCGAACCCTAACCCAATCCCTGACCATTATTCTGACCTAACACTAATCTTAGCTCTAAATCTAAACCTATCCCTAAACTGAACCCTAACACTAGCCCTACTGGTAACCTTATATCTACACCTAACCCTAACACTAGCCCTAGACCTAAACCGAATCCTAAATCTAGCCATAACTATAGCTCTAGACCTAAAGACAAAATAGACCTAGCCTTAACAATAACCCTTAACCTAACCCAAACTCTAACCCTACCTCTAGACCTAACTCTAGTCCTAATTCTGCCTATAACCCTAACCATTACCATACCTGAACACTGTCCTTGACACTAACATTAACCCTAGCTCTAAACTTCATCCAAACCCTAAAACTAACCTTGAAACTACATCTAGCCCTAACATTAACCATAAAACTAGTCTTAATTATTACACTAGTTCTTACATTAGCCATAGCTCTAACCTATCACAAAACCTAGCCCTAATCCAAGCCCTACCTTAGCATTAAACCCTAAAGCTAACCTTAACAATAACCCTAGCCCTAACTATAACCCTAAGCCTAACCCTAGTCCTAATCCTAACCATAAACGTAGCCACAACCCTAGCTTTAGCCCTATTTATTACCCTATGATAACTATAATCCTTATGCTAACCTTAGGCGGAAACCTAATCCTAGCACTAGCCTTACCTATTAACCTAAACCTAACCTGAACCCTAAATCTAACTGTGTCCTTACCCAATCCCTAAATGTAAGACTAATTTGACCCCTAAAACTAAAACTTAATCTAAACCCAATCCTAAACTTGACCCTGACTCTAATAATACAGATACTTCTAAACCTAACCATAACAAGAAACCTAAACTTTCAATAGACCTAGCCATAAACCTAACCCTAAATCTATCCATAACCATACCCTAGACCTGACATTAGCCCTAACTAACCCTAATACAAAACTTAGGGCACATCCTAGCAAGGAACCTCACCTAGGTCTAGTGTAAGAGTCAGGTTTAGGTTAAAGGTCAGCTTTAAAACTGGGGTTATTATTAGGGTCAGGATCAGGGTCAGAGTTAGCATTTGGTTTAGCTAAAAGTTTAGGGTTAAGGCTCGAATTAGCATTAGGGTTAGGTTTTGGATTAGGGTAATGGATAAAGTTTAGTTTAGGTTTTAGTTAAGATTTAGGGTAACGGATGAGTTAGGTTTAGCAATCGGGTTAGGGTTACCATTAGGGTTATAGTTATGTTTAGTGTAATGGAGAGGTGTAGAGCTATGTATTGTTATGGTTTGGATTAACTCTAGGATTAGGGCTAGGTTTAGGGATAGGGTTAGGGTGTGATTTAGGGTAAGTTTTAGGGTTAGGGTAAGTGTTACGTTTAGGGGTAGGGTTATAGTTAAGTCAGGGTAAGGATTAGTGTTTGAGCTAGGGTTAGGGCTAGGGCGAGGGTTAGGTTTAGGTTTGGGGTAGGGATAAAATTAAGGCTACGTTTAGGGCTAGGATAAGGGCTAGGGTTTGTGTTAGGGTTAGCGCTAGGATTATGGCTAGGGTTAATATCACGTCTAGGGTTAAGGTTAGGAATAGTTTTAGGGTTAGTTTTATGGCTAGGTCTATTGTAAGGTTTAGATAGGGTAAGAGTCAGGTTTATAGCTAGGGGAATTATAAGGGTCACGGTTAGTATTAGGGTTTGGTTTACTTTTGAGGTTAGAGTTAGGGCTCAAACTAGAATTTGGGTTAGGGTTAGTGTAATAATTGGATTAGGTTTAGGTTTCAGGTTATGTTAGGCTAATTGATAGGTTTATGGAAAGTGATAGGGTTAGGGTTAAGCCTAGGGTTAGATTTATGGTAAGGGTTATGTTTAGGGTAATGGATACAGTTAGAGTTAAGGTTAGGGCTAGGGATATGGTTAAAATTAGGTCTTGTGTTAGGGTTAAGGTGAGGGTTAGATCTAGGATTAGGTTTAGGGTTTTAGCATAAGGGTTAGGTTCTGAGCTATGGTTAGAGCTAGGCTGAGAGTTAGGTTTAGAATTAGGTCTAGGGATAGGATTATGTTAAATTTTGGGTTACGGTTGGTGTTAGGGTTAGACCTAGGTTTAGTGTTGGGGTCAGAATAAGGATCAGGGTTAGGGTTAGGGTTTGGGATAGTGTTAGAGCTAAAACAAAGGCTAGAGTTAGGACTATTAATAGGGTTAGGGTTTTTGTTAGTCTAAAGACTAGAGATAGGTCTAGGGTTACTCTTCAGTTTAGGATTTCACTTAGGGTAAAGAATTGATTTAGATCTAGAGTTAGGGCTATGGTGAGGGTTAGAGTTAGAGTTAAATCTAGGTTTAGGGCTCAGTTTTGGGCTACTTTTGTGTTAGGGTTAAGGCTAGGATTAGGGCAACGGCTAATATAAGAACTAGGGTTACCTTTAGGGTTAGTTTTAGGGTTAGGGTTAGGGGTAGTTTGAGTGCTAGTGTTAGGTTTAAGGTTAAGTTGACATTTATAGCTACGTTTCTTGTTAGGATAGGAGTCAGGGTCAGGGTTAGTTTTAGGGTTAGTATTAAGACTTGAATTAGGACTATTGTTAATGTTAGTGTTCGGTTTGAGTTTAGGACAGTGTTTAGATCTAGGGTGAGTGTTAGGATATGAGTTAGTGTCAGGGTTAGTTTTAAGGTGAGGCTTGGGACTCGAATTAGGGCTAGGTTTAGGTGTAAGTGTAGTGTTAGTTTTTGGTTTAAGTTAAGGGTTAGGGTTAGGGCTATTGCTCGGTTTTGGTTTACTGCTAGGATTGGGTTAGGGCTAGTTTTACTATTATCATTAGCGTTAGGGCTAGTGTTAGTTTTAGGCTTAGGCTTAGGTTTAAGGTTAGATTTAGATATGATTAGGGCTTGGACTAACTTTCTGGCAACTGTTAGGGCTAGTGTTAGGTTTATGGGAGCAGATAGGGATAGAACTAGCACTAGGGCTAGGGCAAGAGTTAGAGTTAGTCTTAGGGCTAGAGTTAGGATAGGGTTATGATAGAGCTAAATTGGGGCTAGAATTAGGGTAGGTTTTGTGTTTAGCTTAAGCCAATGGTTAAGGTTAGGTTTAAATTTAGGGTAAGGGATGACATTATAGGTAGGTTTAGAGGCAGCGTGAGGGTTAGAATTAGGGTTAGGTGTAGGGCTAGGTGCCTAGTACTCGAATTAGAGCTCAGGTTATGGTTAGTTATGGGTTAGGGTTTGGTTTAGGTTAAGATTCCGGGTTAGAACAATGGCTAGGTTTTATTTTAGGGCTAGAGCTTGGATTAGGACTAGTATTAGGATTAGGAATAGTGTTAGAGCTAGTTGTAGAATGAGGTTTAGGCTTAAGATTAGGGTTAGATTTAGAGTTATGATTAGATATAGGGTTAGGGCTAAGGCTAGCATTAAGGCTCAGGTTAGGTCTATTGTGAGGGTTATAGTAACGAATAGGGTTATAAATAGATATAGGGCTAGGGTGTGGTTTAGAGTTAGTCTTAGGGCTAGTGTTAGGGATAGTGTTAAGGATAGGATTCAAATAGGGCTATGATTAGTGCTCTGATTAGTGTTAGGGTTAGGCCTATGGTTAGGGCTAGGGTTAGGTTTAGTTTTAGGGAAAGGGATGGGGTTATATAGCTAGGTTCAGTGCTAGGGTGAGGGTTATATTTAGGGATAGGGATAGGGTGAGTGTTCGGGTTAGGATTAAGTAAGTTTAGGGCTAGGATGAGGGCTAGGGTTTGCGTTACGGTTAGGGCTAGGATTAGGGTTAGGAATAATGTCAGGTCTAGGGTTATGGTTAGGGATAGTGATAGGGATAGGTCTATGGCTAGGTCTAGTGTAAGGGTTAGGTTTAGTGTAGGGCTCAGGTATAGAGCTAGGTTATTATTAGGGTCAGAGTATGAGTTAGGGTTTGGTTTGGGTTAAGGTGTAAGGTTAAGGCTCAAAATAGCATTAGGATTAGTGTTGGGGTTAGCATAATGGATAGAGTTAGGTTTACAGTTCAGGTTAGGTTTAGAGTAAAATATAGGGTTAGTGTTAGGGATAGGGTTAGGGTTAGGCCGAGGGTTAGCATTTGGTATGAGCTAATGAAATGAATAGGTTTAGTGCTAGTGTTAGGGCTTCGGTAAAGGGTAGGATTAGGGCTAGGATTTGGGTTACTCCTAGGGTTAGTGATAGGGTTCAGTTTAGAGTAAGTGTTAAGGGTTGAGCTAGGTTTTAGGGCTAGGGCAAGGGTTACGGTTAGAATCAGGGCTACAATTAGGGCTACAGTTAGGGTTAGGTTTAGGGTTAGGGCTAGGGTTAGCATTAGGGTTAGGGTTCTGTTTAAGATAATGGAGAAAATTAGAGCTAGTATTTGGGCTATGGTTACACTTAGGATTAGGGATAGAGTTAGGGTTAGGTTTAGTGCTAGGGTTATGTTTAGAGTAAGGGTTAGAGTTTGAGTTAGGGTTAGGGCTAGGGCAAGCATTAGGTTTAGTATTCGTGCTAGGGTTAGGGTTAAGTTTATGCTTAGTTCTAGGATTAGGGCTTGTATTAGGGCTAGGTTTTGTGTGAGGTTTATGGCTAGTGTTAGGGCTATGGGTAATGTAAGAGCTAGGGTTATGTTTATGGCTAATTTTTTTGGGGGTTAGGGTTATAGATATGTCTAGTGTTAGGTTTAAGTTTTGAGAAAGGATAAGGATTAGAGACAGGATTTGTGTTACAGTAAGCATCAGCATTCGGGTTAGCATTGGGTTTATTGTTAGGGCTATAATTAGAACTAGGGTTAGGTGTAGTGCTAGGTTTAGGCTTCATATTAGGTTAATGGTTATTTTAGGGCTAGGGCTAGGTTTTTGTTTAGGACTAGGGCTAGAGTTATGGCTATATTTAGGATTAAGTTTAGGTCTAGTACTAGTGTTATGGTTAGGTTTAGGTATAGGTTTACTGGTAGGTCTAGTGTTAGGGTTTGGTTTAGTGTTTAGGTCAGGCTTTGTACTAGGGTTAACGATAGGGTCAGAATAAGGTAATGGTTAGGCTTAGGTTTCGGGTTAGGTTAGAGATAGAATGAGGGCTAGGATTGGGACTAGTAATATAGTTAGTGTTTGGGGTAAGCTAAGGATTATGTTAAAACTAGGGTAGCATTGGGGTGTGAGTTTGGCTTAGGGTAAGGAATAGGTTTAGAGCTAGGGTTTGGATTAGTGTTAGGGTTAGGTTTAGGGTTCGGGTTAAAGCTAGGGTTGAGGCTCAAATTAGCACTAGGTTTTGTGTTAGGATTAGGGCTATGGCTAGGATTAGGACTAAAGTTAGGGCTAGTGTTAGAATTAGGGAATAGATAAGGATGGTACTAGAAAGAGGTCTAGGGCTAGAGTTAGTGTTAGTCTTAGGGCTAGGGATAGAGTTAGTGTTACAGTTAACAATAAATTAGGGCTAGGATTTGAGATATGGTTAGTGTTAGGATTAGGCCTAGGGTTAGGGCTAGGGTTAGTGGTAGTGGTAGTGTTAGGGTTAGGGTTAGGGATGGGGAAAGGATGTGGTTATATCTAGGTTCAGAACTAGGGCGAGTGTTGAAATTAGGGTTTGGGATAGGGTTAGTGTTCGGGTTAGGATTAAGGCTAGGTTTATGATTAGGATGAGGGCACAGTTTTGTGTTAGGTTTAAGGCAAGGGTAAGGTAGAGTGCTAATGTCAGGTCTAGGGTTACATTTAGGGATACTGTTAGGGTTAGTTTTATGTCTAGGTCTTATTTAAAGGTTATGTTTAGGGTAAGGGTCAGTTTAGAGCTAGGTGTGTTATTAGAGTCAGGGTCTTGCTCAGATTTTGGGTTAGGTTTTGGTTCATTTTTAGGGCTCGAATTAGCCTTAGGGTTAGGTTTAGAGTTAGGATTAGAGTAATTGATAGTGTTAGGTTTAATGTTCATTTTAGGTTTAGGTAAGGATAAGGTTAATATTAACGAAAGGTTTGGGGTTAGGCCTAAATGAATTGGGTTAGATTTAGGTTTATGACTAGGGTTAGTGTTTGGTTTAGCGTTAACTGTTAGAGTTTTGCTGCAGTCTGGCTGGGCACAAAATCACGAGCCACTCACAGCCTTGTAGGTTCAAATAGCAATTCTTAATTCCCAAACTCACACCAGCACTCTACAAACAGGTTCTGGGGGAATTCACGTTCTGGGCCAAATTCACGTTCTGGGCAAAATCCCAAATACTCTCTGAATCCCAGGAGAACTCAATGAGCAGGTGCGCCTGAAGCAGCAGGATATGCCCTATTCCCAGCAGGGTACACCTAAAACCTGGAACAGCCCTAAACCTGGATTGTCCTAAACCAGGAACGCCCTAAACCCTGATCCGTCCTTGAGCAAGGTCACCTTACATGCAATTTCACTGCAAATGACCTGAGTCATGCCATGCGTCATACCTATTTGGCAATGGCCCTCAGCAGAGTTTGTGCTAGGATTAGGACTATGGCAAATGTTAGGTTTATGGTTAGGTCTAGAGTTAAGTTTACAGTTAGGGTTAGAGTAGGTTTAGGGTTAGGGCTAGTTTTATCATGATGTTTATAATTATGGTTATGGTAATGGGTGTGGTTAGAGATATGTTTAGAGCTATGTTTGGGTTAGGGTTATGTTTAGGGTAATGGATAGGTTTAGGTCTAGGATTATGGTTAGTATTAGGGTTAGGGTTAGTTTTAGGTCTAGGGTTAGTGTTAGGGTTAGGTTTAGGTTAAGTGTTAGGGTTTGAGCTATGGTTAGGGCTAAGTTGATGGTTAGGGTTGGTGTCAGGTCTAGGTTTAGGATTAGGGTTAAGTTTAAGTCTAGGGTTATCATTAGGGTTACTGTTATGTTTAGGGTAATGGATAGGGTTAGAGCTAGAGTTAGGGCTAGGATTATGGTTAGGATTAGTTTTAGGTCTAGGGTTAGTGTTAGGGTTAGGTTTAGGTTAAGTGTTAGGGTTTGAGCTATGGTTAGGGCTAAGTTGATGGTTAGGGTTGGTGTCAGGTCTAGGTTTAGGATTAGGGTTAAGTTTAAGTCTAGGGTTATCATTAGGGTTACTGTTATGTTTAGGGTAATGGATAGGGTTAGAGCTAGAGTTAGGGCTAGGATTATGGTTAGGATTAATTCTATTGTTAGGTTTAGGTTTAGGGCCAGATTTAGGGTTAGGGTTAGATTTAGGGTAATGGTTAGGGCTAAGTTTAGGTTTAAAACGAGGTGTAGGGCTCAGTTTAGGGATAGATTTTGTGTTAGGTTAAGGCTATGAGTAATGTAAGAACTAGAGTTATGATTAGGGCTACTTTTAGGGTTACAGTTAGGGCTAGTACTAGTTTTAGGTTTACATATACTTTTAGGGCGATGTTAGAGATAGGGTTAGTTTGACGTCAGAGTCAGGCTCATGGTTAGTTTTAGGGTTAGGTTAGGACTGGAATTAGGGCTAAGTTTAGGGCTAGGTGTAGGGTTAGGTTTTGGTTTAGATTAAGTGTTAGGGTTAGGGCTATGGCTCAGTTTTGTTTTAGGGCTTGAACTAGATTAGGGCTAGTTGTAAGATTAGTGTTACAGTTAGAGCTAGTATAAGTGTGAGGTTTAGGCTTAAGGTTATGGTTGGACTTAGAGTTATGGTTAGTTCTAGGGTTAGAGCTAGGTCTAATGATAGGGCTAAGGTTAGGGCAAGTGTTAGGGTTATGGTAAGGGATAGGGTTAGATCTAGGAATAGGGTTAGGGCAAGAGTTAGAGTTAGTCTTAGTGGTATTGGTAGGATTAGGGTTAAATTAGGTCTAGGATCAGGTCTAGGATTAGTTGAAGGGTTAAGTCTACAGTTAGAGTTAGGGTTAGATTTGGGGAAAGGGTTGGGGTTATAGCAAGGTTCAGAACTAGGGTGAGTGATAAAATTAGGGATAGGACTAGAGTTCTGGTTCGGGTTAGGATTAAGGCTAGGTTTAGGGCTAGGATGAGGGCTAGTTTTTGTGTTAGGGTTATGGCAAGAATTAGGGCTAGGGCTAAATCAAGTCTAGGGTTATGGTTAGGGATAGTTTTGGGGTAAGATTTATGGCTAGATCTAGTTTCAGAGTTAGGTTTATGGTGAGGTTCATGTTGAGAGCTAGGGGATAGTCAGAGTCAGGTTTTGGGTTTGTGTTAGGTTGAGGTTTAGGGTTATGGCTCAAATTAGCATTAGGTTTGAGTTAGGGCTAGGGCAATGGATAAGGTTAGGTTTAGGGTTCAGGTTTGGTTTAGGGCTCAGGTTAGATTTAGGGTAATGGACAGGGTTAGGGTAAGTCCTAGGGTTAGCATTAGGTTTATTTAGGGTTAAAGCTAGGGTAGGGCTTGGGTTAGGGCTAGGTTTTGCAATAGGTTAGGGCTATGGCAAATGTAAGAACTTAGCTATGATAGGGCTAGTTTTAGGGTTAATGTTAGACTTAAGTATAGTTTTAGGTTTAGGTTTAGTGTTAGAGTGATGTTTAGAGCTAGGGTTTGTGTTGGTGTCAGGGTCAGTGTTCAGTTTAGGGTTATGTTTAATGTGAAAGCAGTATTAGGACTAGGGTTAAGATTAGGGGAAAGGTTAGTTTTTGGCTTTAGGCTAAGGGTTATTATTAGGGCTAGGGCTAGGTTTTTCTTTAGGTCTAGGCACAGAGTTACAGATAGATTAGGATTAGGTTTAGGTCTAGGGCTAGTGTTAGAGTTTGGTTTAGGTATAAGTTTACCATCAAGGCTAGTATTAGTGTTCAGTTTAGACTTAGGTTCAGGTTTAGACCTATGATTACTGTTAGGGTCAGAATAAGGGTTAGACTTAGTGTTAGGGTTTGGTTTGTGGTAGAGCTAGAATGAGGACTAGGGTTAGTGTATGGGTTAGATTAAAGATTAGGTCTAACCTAATTCTAATCCTAATTCATACCCTTACCCAAGCCCTAACCCTATGGGTTATTTTAAGGATTAGGATTAGGATTACAATTAGGATTAGCATTGGGTTTAGGGTTTGGCATAGGGTAAGGGATAGGGTTAGAGCTAGAATTAGGACTAGGGTTGGGGTTAAAGTTAGGTTCATGGCTCGGATTAGGGCTGGTTTCTGTGTTAGAATTATGGCTAAGTTTAGAGAAATGACTAATGGAAGAACTATGGTTTTAGGGGTTTTTTTTGGGTGATGGTTAGGGGTTAAAACTCTAGTGTTAAAATCAGGTTTAAGGTTAGGGTGAAATTTAGAGCTGTGTTAGTGTTAGTTTAATAGTAAGGGTCAGGTTTACTTTTAGGGTTAGGGTTAGGACTTGAATTAAGGCTAGGGTTACTGTAAGGGTTTGTTTTAGGGTTAGTGTGGTGTTTAGAGCTAGGGTGAGTGTCAGGATGTGAGTCAGAGTTAGGGTTAGTATCAAGGTTAAGTTTAGGACTCTAATTAGGGCTAGGATTAGGTCTAGGTGTAGTGTTAAGGTTTGGTTTATGTTAAAGTTTAGGGTTAGCAGTATTGCTCGGGTTTGTTTTACTGTAAGGGTTAGGGTTAGTACTATATTTATGATTAGCATTAGGGCTAGGGCTAGTGTTAATGTTAGGCTTAGGCTTAGAGTTAGCTTTAGAGTTAGGGTTAGATCTAGGTTTAGGAATAGGAATAAAGATTAGGCAGTGGTTATTGCTAGGTTAGGGCTAGGGTTAGGGCTAGAGTTAGGATTATAGTAATGTATAGGCTTAGAAGTAAGTATAGGGCTAGTGTGAGAGTTAGAGTTAGTCTTAGGGATAGGGTAAAATTAGGGCTAGAATTAGTTCTAGGGTTAGTTTTCACCTTAGGCCTAGTGTTAGGGTTAGGGTTAGGGTTAAGTTTAGGGTAAGGAATGGCATTATAGCTAGGTTTTGAGACAGGGTGAGAGTTAGAATTAGGGTTAGGGCTATGATTAGGGTTAGGGTTATGATTAAGGCTAAGTTTGGGGCTAGGATGAGGGCTATGGTTTATTTTAGTGTTATGGCTAGGATTAGGGCTGGGGCTAATATCAGATCTAGGGTTATGTTTAAAAATAGTTTTACAGTTAGGTTTATGGCTACATGTGATATAAGTGTTAGGTTTAGAGTTAGGGTCAGGTTTAGAGCTAGGTGTATTATTAGAGTCATGTTCTGGGTTAGAAATTTGAGATAGTTTAAGGTTTAAAGTTAGGGCTTGAATTATCTTTATGGTCCATGTTAGTGTAATTGTAGGGTGAGATTTAGGGTTTAGGTTTGGTTTAGAATAATGCATATGTTTAGGATTAGGGATAGGGTTAAGTTTAGGCCTAGGGTTATGGTTAAGGCAATGGATAGGGTTAGAGATAGGGTAAGGGCTAGGGTTATGACTTTGATTAGGGCTAGGTTTAGGATTAGGTTGAGGGTTAAAACTCGGGTTAGGGCTTGGTTTTGGGCTAGGTTTGGGGTTAACAGTGCTAGGGTTAGGGGTATGGCTAATGTAAGTACCAGGTTACAATTATGGTTAAATTTAGCGTTAGGGTTAGTGGTAGGTCTAGTTTAGGTTTAGGGTTAGGGTGATGTTTAGACTAGGGTTAGTATTGTGGTCAGTGTCAGGGTCACTGTTAATTCTAGTTTTCAGCTTAAAACTAGAATTAGCACTAAGTTTAGGGTTAGGGTTAAGGGTTCGCTTAGGTTAAGGGTGAGGTTTAGGGCTATGGCTTGGTTTTATTTTAGGGCTAGTGTTAGATTTAGAGTTAGGGTTAGGCTTAGGATTAGGTTTTGATTTAGAGTTAAAATTAGACCTAGGTTAGGGCTAGAGCTAATGATAGGGCTAGGATTATGGCTAGGGTTAGGGCTAGGATTAGGGTTCTGGTAAGGAATAGGGTTTGAACTAGTGATTGGGCTAGGGTGGGAGTTAGATTTAGTCTTAAGGCTAGGGTTAGGGCTAGGGTTAGGAATAGGACTAAATTAGGGCTAAGATTACGGCTAGGGTTAATTTTGGGGTTAGGCCTAAAATTAGGTTTAGGTTTAGGATTAATGCTTGGTTTAGGGCTAGGATAAGGGCTGGGGTTTGTGTTAGATTTATGACTAGGATTAGAGCTATGGCTAATGTCAGGTCTAAGGTTAGGGTTGGGGATAGTTTTAGGATCAGGATTATGGCTAGGTCTAGTGTAAGGGTTAGGTTTAATGTAAATTCAGCCTTAGAGCTAGGAGACTTATTAGGGTCATGGTCATTGTTAGAGTTTGCTTGAGGTTAGGGTCTATGGTTAGGGCTTGAGTTAGCACTAGGGTGTGGGTTAGGTACTGATAGTGTTTTGTTTAGTGTTTACATTAGTTTTAGGGTAATTGATAAGGTTAGGGTTAGTGATAGGCTTAAGTTTAGGCC
Source organism: Marmota flaviventris (assembly GCF_047511675.1). Taxonomy (NCBI): domain Eukaryota; kingdom Metazoa; phylum Chordata; class Mammalia; order Rodentia; family Sciuridae; genus Marmota; species Marmota flaviventris. The sequence goes on along the minus strand of NW_027288138.1, from coordinate 121,751 downwards.
TAGGGTTTGCATTAGGGTAAGGGTTATGGTAGTATAATGGATGGAATTAGAGCTAAGTTTAGGGCTAGGTTTCTGGTTAGGAATAGGTCTTGAATTAGCGTTAGGGTTAGGGTTAAAACTAGGGTTAGGCTTAGGTTTATGTTTTTCAAATGGATTAGGTTTTGAGCTAGGGTTAGTGTTAGTGTGAGGGTTAGGTTTAGGGTTACATCTAGGGATAAGATTATAGTACTCATAGTATTAGGGTTAAGATTAGGGCTAGTGACATCATTAGTGATAGAGTTAGGGTTAGGGTAATGTATACAATTAGATATATATTTAGGGCTATGTTTAATGTTAGATTGAGGTTTAGGCTTAGAGTTAGGGCTATGGTTATATTTAGGTTTATAGTAAGGGTTAGGGTTTGAGCTAGGGTTAGGTCTATGGCAAGTGTGAGATTTAAGGTTAGGTCTAGGGTTAGTTTTCCAGTTAGATTTAGGTTTAGCATTAAGCCTAGAATTATCAATATGTTTAGGTTTAGGTTTAGAGTAATTGGTCAGTTTAGAGCTAGGTTTAAGGCTAGGGTTAAGGTTAGGTTTAGGGTAGTGTTAGGGTTAGATTGAGGGATAGGTGTAGGTTTATATTTAGAATAATGTTTAGGCTTTGAGCTAGGATTAGGACTAAGGCGAGAGTAAGGTTAGGATTAGGGCTAGGGTTAGGGTTAGGGTTATGCTTAAGGCTTGATTTAGGCTTAGGATTAGCTGTAGGTTTTGTGCTAGGTTTAGGGCTAGGGTTAGGGCTCTGGGTAATGTTAGAGCTAGGGTTATGTTGAGGGCTAGTTGTAGGTTTCGGGTTATGGCTAGGTCTAGTGTTATGTTTAGATTTTTGGTAGGGTCAGATTTAGAGACAGGTTTACTCTAAAGGCAGAGTCGGTGTTTGGGTTAGAGTTAGTGTTAGGGTTATAGTCAGAATTAGGACTATGTTAAGTCTAGGGTTAGGTTAGTGTTATTGTTAGGGGTAGAGGTAGGTTTATGTTTAGGTCTAGGAGAAGAGTTAAGGCTAGATTTAGGATTTGCTTTAGGTCTAGGGTTAGTGTTAGTGTTTGGTCTAGGGTTAGGGTCAGCTTTAGACCTAGGGTTAGGGTCAGAATAAGGGTCAGGGTTAGCGTTAGAGTTTTGGATAAGGTTAGAACTAGAATGATGGCTAGGGTTAAGACTAGTAATAGGGTTAGAGTTTTGGTTAACCTAAGAATTAGAGATCGGTCTAGGGTTACCATTAGGGATAGGTTTTTTCTTAGGTTAAGGGATAGCCTTAGAGCTAGTGTTAATGCTAGAGTTAGGGTTAGGGTTAGGGTTAAATATAAATATATTTTGAGCTCGGATTAGGGCTAGTTTTTGTATTAGGATTAGGGTTAGATTTTTGCATTGGATAATATAAGAGCCAGGGTTACAATTAGGGTTAGTTTTAGGTTTAGAGTTAGGGGTAGGTCTAGTGTTAGGTTTAGGTTTAAGGTTAGGTTAATATTTAGAGCTAGGGTTATTGTTAGGATATGAGAAAGCATCAAGGTTAGTTTTAGGGTTAGGATTAACCCTCAAATAAGGGCTAGTGTTACTGTTTGGTTTAAGGTGAGGGCTGTGTTTAGAGCTAGGGTGACTGTTAGGATATCAGTCAGGTCAGGGTTTGCTTTAAGTTTAGGGTTATGACTTGAATTAGGGCTAGGGTTTCCTTTAGGTTTTGGTTTAAGTTTAGGGTTGCCTTTAGAGATAGGGTCAGTTTTTGAATATGAGTCAGGGTCAGGGTACGTTTTAAGGTTAGGTTTAGGACTCGAATTAGGATAGGATTACATCTAGGTGTACTGTTAGGTTTTGGTTTAAGTTAATTTTTAGTGTTAGGGCTGTTGCTCTGTTTTGTTTTAAGTCCTAGGTTTAGGGTTTTGGCTAGTTATAAGATTATCATTAGGGTTAGGGCTAGTATTAGTGTTAGGCTTAGGTTTGGGTTAGGGTTAGTTTTGGATTTAGCATTAGATCTAGGATTAGGGCTAGGTCTAACTATAGGGCAAGTGTCAGGGCTAGGGTTATGGTTACTGTAACAGATTGGGTTAGAACTAGGGCTAGGACTAGGGTGACAGTTAGAGTTAATCTTAGGCCTAGGGTTTTGGTTAGTTTTAGGAATAGGACTAAGTTAGGGCTAGGATTAGGGCTAGGGGTTGTGATCAGCTTATGCCTAGTGTTAGGGCTAGGGTTATAGTTAATTTCAGGGTATGGTGTGTTGTTATAGCTAGGATTAGAGGTAGGTTGAGGGTTAGAATTTGGTTTAGGACTAGGATTAGGGTTAGGGTTATGATTAAGACTAAGTTTAGGGCTAGGATGATGCATAGGGTTACTTGTAGAGTTAGGTCTAGAATTAGGTCTAGGGTTTATGTCAGCCTAGTGTTACAGTTTGTGGTAGATTTAGGGTTAGGTTTGTGTCTATGTCTAGTGTAAGTTTTATTTTTATGGTAAGGGTCAGGTTTAGAGCTAGGTGTATTTTTAGGGTCAGGATCAGGGTTAGGGTTTGTTTTAGGTTAAGGTTTAAGGATAGTGCTAAAATGAGCATTAGGGTTAGGGTTAGGGTTAGGGCAATTGATTGTGTTAGTTTTAGGTTTCAGGGAAGGTTTATGGCAATGGAGAGCTTTAGGGTTAGCAAAAGGGTTAGGGTTATGCCTAGGGTTATCATTAGGATTAGGGTTATCATAAGGATGATACATCGGGTTAGAGCTATGGTTAGGGCTATGGTTAGATTACGATTAGGGCTAGAGTTAGGTTAGGTTTTGAGTTAGGACTAGTAACCCTAGCTTAGGGTAGGGTTAGGGTTTGATTTAGGGTAAAGGTTACGTTTTGTGCTAGGATTAGGTGCAGGACAAGTGTTAGGCTTAGTGTTATGTTCAGTGTTAGGTTTAGTGTTAGGGCTAGGGTTTTCATTAGGGTTATCATTAGGTTTAGGGTAATAGATTGGGTTAGATATAACGTTAGCTTTATGGTTAAGGTTAGGTTAGATTTAAGTTTCATTTTAGGGCTAGGTTTACTGTTGGTTTTAATTTAAAATTCAGGTTTTGAGTTAGGGTTAAGGCTATGGCAAGTTGTAGGTTTAGGGATAGGTCTAGGGATCAGTTTATGGATTGGTTGGGCTTTCGGTTAGGGTTAAGGATAGGGTTATTATGAGGGTTAGGGTTAGACTTAGGCTAATGCCTAGGGTTAGATAGTTTTAGGTTTAGGGTTAAGGTTAAGATTAGGCCTATGGTTAGGGTTATGGTTAGGAATAGTGCTAGGGTTATGTTTGGGCGAATAGTTAGTCTTTGAGGTAGGGTTAGGACTAAGGTGAGGGTTAGGGTTAGGGTTAGGATTGGGTTAAGGTTAGGGTGAGGGTTATGCTTAGGGTAGGTTTAGGCCTCGATTAGGGTTAAAGTTATTTAAGTTTTGTGTTAAATTTAGGCGTAGGGTTAGTGCTATGTGTAAAGTAAGATCTAGGGTTGTGATTAGAGCTAGTTTTAGGGTTAGGCTTAACCCTAGGTCTAGTGTTACGTTTAGGTTTGGGTTAGGGTCAGGTTTATAGCTAGGTTTAAAGTTAGTGTCAGGGCCATTGTTCAGTTTAAAGTTAGGGTTAGGGTGAAAGCCAGAATAGGACTAGGGTTAGGTCTAGTGGTAGGTTTAGTGTTTGGTTTAGAATAAGGGTTAATGTTAGTGGTAGGACTATGTTTTTGTTTAGGTCAAGGGCTAGAGTACTAGCTAGATTTAGGATTAGGTTTAGGTATGTAGCTAGTGTTAGGGTTAGGATTAGGTATAAGTTTACTGGTAGGGCTACTTTCAGGTTTCGGTTTCATTTTAGGGTCAAATTTAGACCTATAATTAGTGTTAGGGTCAGAATAAAGGTGAAGGTTAGGGTGAGGTTTTAGGTTAGGGTAAGATCTAGAATTTGGCTAGTGTTAGGACTAGTAATAGGGTTATTGGCTAGTGTTAGGACTAGTAATAGGGTTATTGTTTGGGTTTGGCTAAGAATTAGGATTAGGACTATAGTTAGCATTATGAATAGGGTTTGTTTTGGGGTAATGGATAGGATTAGAGCTAGGGTTAGGGCTAGGATTAGGGTTAGGTTTAGGGCTAGTTTTATGGTTAGGGTTAGGGTTAAATCTAGTCTTAGGGCATGGATCAGTGCTATTTTTATGTTAGAGTTAGTGCTAGGTTTTGGCTAAGGCCAATGTAAGAACTAGGGTTATGATTAGGATTAGTTTTAGGGTTATGGTTACGACTAGGTCTAGTGTTAGCATTAGTTTTAGGGTTAGTGTGATATTTAGAGCTAGGCTTTGTGTTTGGATATGAGTCAGAGTGAGGGTTAGTTTTAGGCCTAGACTCGAATTAGAGCTTGGTTATGGCTAGTTATTGGTTAGGGTTTGGTTTAGTTTAAGATTTAGGGTTAGAACAATGGTTAGGTTTAGGGGTAGGGTTAAGGTTAGGGTTCAAATAGGGCTTGGTTTAGCACTATGATTAGTGTTAGTGTTAGGCGTATGGTTAGGGCTAAGATTAGGGTTAGTTTTAGGGGAATTGTTGGGGTTATATAGCTAGGTTCAGTGTTAGGACAAGGTTTATATTTAGGGATAGGGCTAGGTGATGGTTTCGTTTAGGATTAAGTCTAGGTTTAGGGGTAGGATTAGGTCTAGGGTTTGTGTTAGGGTTAGGTCTAGAATAAGGGCTAGGGCTAATATCAGGTCTAGGGTTATGGTTAGGGATAGAGTTAGGGATATGTTTATGTCTAGGTCTGGTGTAAGGATTAGGTTTAGCATAGGGGTCAGGTATAGAGCTAGATTATTATTACGGTCAGAGTATGGGTTAAGGATTGGTTTGGGTTAAGGTTTAGGGTTAGGGCTCAAATTAGCATTAGGGTTAGGTTTAGGGTTAGATTAATGGATAAAATTAGGTTTACACTTTAGGTTAGGTTTAGAGTAATATATAGGGTGAGTGTTAGGCATAGGATTCGGGTTAGGCTTAGAGTAAATATTTGGTTTAGGCTTATATTTAGAGTAATAAGTATGTTTAGTGCTAGTGTTAGGGCTTAGGTTAAAGTTAGGATTAGGGCTAGGGTTTGGGTTACTACTTGGGCTAATGTTAGGGTTAGTTTTAGTGTAAGTGTTAGGGTTTGAGCTAGGGTTAGGGCTAGGGTGAAGTTTATGGTTAGAGTCAGGGCTACAGTTAGGGTTAGGGCTAGGTTTAGCATTTGGTTTATGGTTATGTCTAAGGTAATGGATAAAGTTAGAGCTAGAATTTGGGCTATGGTTTCAGTTAGGATGAGGGATAGGGTTAGAGTTAGGGTTAGAGCTAGGGTTATGTTTAGAGTAAGGGTTAGAGTTTGAGCTAGGGTTTGATCTAGGGCAAGCATTAGGCTTAGGGTTTGTGCTAGGGTTAGGGTTAAGGTTATGCTTAGGTTTAGGTTTAGGGCTTGTATTAGGGCTAGGTTTTGTGTGAGGTTTATGGCTAGTGCTATGTCTATGGATAATGTAAGACCTAGGGTTATGGTTATGGCTCGTTTTTTTTTTTTTTTTTTTTTTTTTTTTTTTTTTTTTTTTGTATTAGTGTTATACATATGTCTAGTGTTAGGTTTAAGTTTTCAGTTAGGATAAGTTTTAGAACTAGGGTTTGTGTTAGTGTAAGCATCAGGGTTTGGCTTATGTTTCGGGTTAAGGTTAGAGACAGATTTAGGGATAGGGTTTGGACTAGTAATTGAGTTAGGGCTTGGGGTAAGCTAAGTGTCAGGTTTAGAACTACGGTAGCATTAGGGTGAGAGTTTGGCTTAGGGTAAGGAATATGTTTAGAGCTAGGGTTTGGATTAGTGTTAGGATTAGGGTTAGGGTTAGTGTTAAAGGTAGAATTGAGGATCAGATTAGCATTAGGTTTTGTGTAAGGGTTAGGGCCCTTTCTAATATAAGAACTAGCTTTACAGTTAGAGAGAGTTTTAGGTTTAGGATTAGGGCTAGGTCCATTGTTTGGTTTAGGGTTAGGGTGATGTTTAGAAGTAGGGTTAGTTTTAGGGTCAGAGTCAGGGTCAGTATTAGTTGTAGGGATAGGGTTAGGACTGGATGTAGCATTAGGATTTGGTATAGGTTAAGGGTTAGGATTAGGGCTATAGCTTAGTTTTGTCTGTGGGATATGGCGAGGGTTAGGGCTAGTTTTCTAATTTGAATTAGGTTTAGGGCTAGTGTTAGGGTGAGGTTTAGGTTTATAATTAAAGTAGATTTAGAGTTAGGGTTAGTTCTAGGTTTAGGACTATGGCTAGGTTTAGGGCTAAGGTTAGGGCTAGTGTTAGGGTTAGGCAATAGATAAGGTTGGTACTAGAAATAGGTCTTGGGCTACAATTAGAGTTAGTCTTAGGGCTAAGTTTAGAGTTATGGTTACAGTTAACAATAAATTAGGGCTAGGTTTAGTGTTAGAGATAGTGTTAGGTTTAGGGATAGTGATGGGGAAAGGATGTGATTATACCTAGGTTCAGAAATAGGGCGAGGGTTGAAATTAGAGTTTGGGCTAGGATTAGGGTTTGGGTTAGGTTTAAAGCTAGGTTTAAGGCTAGAATGAGGGCTCTGCTTTGTGTTAGGTTTAAGGCAAGAATTAGGTAGAGTTCTAATATCAGGTCTAAGGATACGGTTAGGGATAATTTTAGTGTTAGTTTTATGGCTAGGTCTAGTTTAAAGGTTATGTTTCAGGTAAGGATCAGGTTTAGAGCTAGGTGTGTTATTAGAGTCAGTGTCTTGTTCAGAGTTTGAGTTAAGTTTTGGATTAGTTTTTGGCCTCAAATTAGCAATAGGGTTAGTGTTAGGGTTCGAGTAATTGATAGGGTTAGGTTTAGTGTTCAGGTTGGTTTTAGGTAAGAATAAGGTTAGTGTTAGCCATAGGTTTAGGGTTAAGCCTAAATGGATAGCATTAGATTTATGTTTAGGACTAGGGTTAGTGTTAGGTTTAGCGTAACTGTTAGGATTTGAGCTAGGATTAGGACTAATACAAGGGTTATTTTTATGGTTGGTTCTAGGGTTAGGTTTACAGTTATGGTTAGTGTAGGTTTAGAGTTAGGACAAGGGTTAAGTTTACAGTTAGGGTTAGAATAGTTTTAGGTTTAGGGTAGTGTTATCATGACATTTATAGTTAGCGTTAGGGTAATGTGTAGGGTAAGAATTATATTTAGAGCTATGTTTGGGTTAGGCTTATGTTTAGGGTAATGGATAGGTTATGGCTAGGATAATAGTTAGGATAAGGGCTAGTTTTAGGGTTAGGGTTAGGTCTAGGGTTAGCATTATGGTTAGGTTTAGGGTAAGTGTTAGGGTTTGAGCTATGGTTAGGGTTATCGTGATGTTAGGGTTAGTGTCAGGTCTAGGTTTAGGATTAGAGTTAAGTTTAGGGCTAGGTTTAGCACTAGGATTAGGGTTATGTTTAGGGTAATGGATAGGATTAGAGCTAGAGTTAGGGTAAGGATTATGGTTAGGATTAAGTCTAGTGTTAGGTTTAGGGTTAGGGCCATTTTTAGGTTTAGGGGTAGTTTTAGACTAATGATTAAGGTTAGGGTTAGGGTTAGGGTTAAAACGAGTTGGAGGGGTCAGTTTAGGGCTAGGTTTTGGGTTAGGTTAGGGCTAGGATTAGGGCTAAGGCTAATGTAAGATCTAGAGTTATGATTAGGGCTACTTGTAGGGTTACTCTTAGGCCTAGTTCTAGTTTTAGGGTTAGGTATACATTTTGGTGATGTTTGATCTAGGGTTAGAGTAAGATAAGAGTCAGGCTCAAGGTTAGTTTTTGGGTTAGGTTAGGACTAGAATTAGGGCTGATGTTAGGACTAGGTGTAGGGTTAGGTTTTGGTTTAGGTTAAGCGTTAGGTTTAGGACTATGGCTCGGTTTTTTTAGGGCTTGAACTGGATTAGGGCTAGTTTTAGGTTTAGTGTTAGTTTTAGGGCTAGTGTTAGTGTGATTTTTAGGCTTAGGTTTAAAGTTGGACTTAGAGTTATGGTTAGTTCTAGGGTTAGGTCTACGGCTAGTGTTGGGGTAAAAGTTAGTGCAAGTGTTATGGTTATGGTAAGGAATAGGATTAGATCTAGGAATAGGGCTAGGGTGAGAGATAGAATTAGTCTTAGTGCTAGAGGTAGGGTTAGGGCTAAATTAATGCTAGGATCAGGTCTAGGATTTGTGTAAGGGTTAAGTCTAGAGTTAGAGTTAGGGTTACATTTGGGGGAAGGGATGGGGTTATAGCAAGGTTCAGAACTAGGGTGAGGGATAAAATTAGGGATATGGCTAGAGTTATGTTTTGGGTTAGGATCAAGACTAGTTATAGTTCTAGGATGTTGGATAGCATTTGTGTTAGGTTTATGGCAGGTTTATGTTTAGGAATAAGTTCAATGTTATCCTAGGGTTAGGATTAGGATTAGGGTAATGGATAGGGTTACAGCTGGGGTTAGGGCTAGGTTTATTGTTAGGATTAAGTCTAGGGTTAGGGTTAGGTTTGGGGAAATGGCAAGGGTAAGGGTGATGGTTATGTTTAGGGTAAGTGTTAGAGCTAGAATTAGGTTTTTGGTTAGGGTTAAAGTTAGTGTTAGGGCTCCGATTAGGCATAGGTTTTGGGTTAGATTAGGGCTAGATTTTGGGCTTCAGTTAATGTAAGAACTAAGGTTACGAGTAGAACTTGTTTTAGGGTTAGGGTTAGGGCTAGGTATAGGGTTAGGTTTAGATATAGGTTTTGAATGATGTTCAGAGCCAGGGTTAGTGTTAGGGTCAGAGTCGGGGTCAGGGTTTGTTTTAGGGTTAGGTATTGGACTCAAATTAGTGTTAGGTTTAGGGCTAGGTGTAAGTTTAGGGTTTGGTTTATGTTAAAGGTTAAGGTTAGGGCTATGGCTTGGTTGTTGATTAGGGCTAGTGCTAGGTTAAGTATAGTTTTAGGATTAGCATTATTATTTCAGCTTGTTTTAGTGAGAGGTTTATCTTAGGGTTAGGGTTTGATTTAGAGTTAGGCTTAGATATAAGATTAGGGCTAGAGCTAGGGTTAGGGCTAATGTAAAGGCAAGTGATAGGAATATGTTAAGGGATAGTGTTAGCACTAGAAATATGACTAGTGTGAGAGTTAGAGTTAGTCTTAGGGTAGGGTTAGGTTGGGTTTAGGGTAAATTAGGGCTAGGATTACGTCTAGCATTTGTATTGGGGTTAGACATAGGTTTAGGTTTGGGGTTAGGTTTAGGTTTAGAGGAAGGGATGGGGTTAGAGCTAGTTTTAGAGTTAGGTTGAAGGTTAGAATTTTGGTTAGGGGTAGGGTTATGGTTTGGTTTAATAATAAGGCTAGGTTTAGGGCTAGGATGTGTGCTCAGGTTTGTTTTAGGGTTATGGCAAGAATTAGGGCTAGGGCTAATATCAGGTCTAGGCTTACGTTAGGGATACATTGAGGGTTAGATTTATGTCTAGGTCTAGTGTAAGGGTTAGGTTTAGGGTAAGGGTCAGGTTTAGAGCTAGGGGTATTATTACAGTTAGAATTAGGTTTCAGGTTTGGTTTATGTTAGGGTTTAGGTTTAGACTTGAATTAACATTAGGTTTTGGTTAGGGTAATGATAGGTTTTGGTTTAGGGTTCTTGTTAGGTGTAGGGTAATTGATAGGGTTAGAGTTAGCAAAAGGGTTAGGGTTAGGCCTATGGTTATATTTGTGTTAGGATTGAAGCATGATTTGTGTTTTGGATGAGGGCTAGGTTTTGTGTTAGGGTTAGGACAAGTTTAACAGATAGTGTTAATGTCAGGTTTTGGGTTACAGCTATGGATAGTTATATGGTTAGATTCATGGCTAGGTCTAATATTAGGTTTAGGGTAAGGGCCATGTTAAGGGTAAGGTGTATTTTTAGGGTCAGGGTCAGGATTCAGTTTTGTGTTAGGTTAATTATTAGGATTACGCCTCAAATTAGCATTAGGGTTAAAATTAGCCTTAGGTTAATGGATAGGTTTAGGTTTAGGATTTAGGTTAAGATTAGCGTAATTGGTAGGGTTAGGGTTATTTATAGGGTTAGGTTTAGGCCTAGGGTTCGTATTTGGGTTAGGGTTATATTTAGGGTAATGAATAGCATTAGAGCTAGGTTTAGGCCTAGAGTTTTAGATAGAATTAGGGCTAGAGTTAGGGTTAGGTTTAGGGCTAGGACTATGTTTAGGTTTAGGGTACAGGATATGTTTTGAGGTAGGGTTAGAGCTAGGGTGAGTGTTAGGTTTAGGATTATGTCTAGGGTTAGATTTATGGTTAATGTTAGGGTTAGTGTTAGGGTTAGAGCTAAGGTTATCTTTAGAGTTAGGTTAATGGATAGGGTTAGATGTCAGGTTAGGATTAGGCTTAGTTTTAGGTTTAGGGTTAGTGTTAGGGTTAGGGCTAAGATTATCACTAGAGTTAGGGTAATGGATAGGGTTAGATTTCTGGTTAGGGTTGTGGTAGTTTTAGGTTTAGGGTTAGTGTTAGGGTTTGGGTAGGGTTAGTGTCAGAGTAAAGTTAGGTTTTTATCTAGGGTTAAGGCTACAATGTGGTTTAGGTTTAGGGTTATGTGTAGTATTAGGTTTACAATTAGGATTAGAGCTAGGTTTATCATTAGGGTTATGGTTCGGTAATGGGTAGGATTAGAGCTAGTTTTAGGTCTAGGGTTATCATTAAGTTTAGGGTTAGAGTCAGGGTAATATGTAGGCTTAGAGCTGGGGTTACGGATGGGGTTAAGGTTAGTATTAGGGCTAGGGTTTAGGTTAGGTTTAGGTTTAGGCCATGCGTTAGTGTTAGGGCTAGGTAAAGTTTAAGGGTTATGGATTGAGCTAGGGTTTGAACTAGGACGAGGATTAGGGTTAGAGTCAGTGTGAGAGTTAGGGCTAGGGTTAGCATTAGTGTTATGTTTAGTCTTAGGGTAATAGATAGAGTTAGAGGTTGGTTTTGGCCTATGGTGATGGCTAGTCTCTGGGTTAGTGATATCGTTAAATCTAGTGTTAAGGGTTATGTGTTTTGTTAGGATAAGATTTAGAGCTAGGGTTTGTGTTAGGGTAAGGTTCAGTGTTCGGTTTAGTGTTAAGTTTATTGTTGGGGCCAGCATTAGGACTAGGGTTTGGTCTAGGGGTATGGATAATGTTTGGGTTAGGTTAAAAGTTATTATTAGGGCTAGGACTAAGTTTTCGTTTAGGGCTAGGCCTAGAGTTATCACTAGATAATACATTAAGTGTAGATTTAGGTCTAGTGTTAGTGTAAGGTTTAGTTTTTAGGGATAGAGGTAGTCCCAATATTAGGGTTCTGTTTAGGTTTAGGGTCAGGTTTAGACCTATGGTTAGTGTTAGGGTCAGAATAAGGGTCAGGGTTAGTCTTAGGGTTTGGGATAGTTATAGTGCTAGATTGAGGATTAGGGTTAGGACTTGTAATAGAGTTAGGTTTTGGGTTCGGCTAAGAATTAAGTTTAGGACAAGGGTAGCTTTAGGGTTAAAGTTTGGCTTAGGGTATGGGATAGGGTTAGCGCTAGTGTTAGGTTTAGGGTTAGGGTTAGGGTTAGGGTTATGGCTGGGTTATATTTAGGATTAGGGTGAAAGCTAGGGTTAGAGCTTGGATTAGGTCTAGGCTAGGTTTTGTGTTAGCTTTAGGGCTATGGCTAATGTAAGAACTAGGGTTACAATTAGGGCCAGTTTTAGGGTTAGTGTTACATTTAGGTTTAGTGTTTGTTTAGGTTTAGGGTTAGGGTTACGTTTACGGTAATGGATAGGTTAGGGTTAGCGAATGTGTTAGGGTTAGGCCAAGGGTTAGCATTAGGGTTAGGGTTAGGGTAATGCATAAGGTTAGAGCTAGGGTTAAGGCTAGGGTTATGGTTAGTGTTAGTGTTGGGGTTAATGTTAAGTTTAGGGATAGTGAAAGGATTAAAGTTAGGTTTAGGTTTAGGGTAAGGGTTAGGACTTGGTTTAGGTTTAGATTTAGGGTTAAAGCTAGGGTTGGGGCTCGCATTAGGGCTAAATTTTGGGTAACATTTGTGATAGTATTAGGGATACAACTAATGTTAGAACTAGAGTTATGTTTAGGGCTAATTTTAGGTTTAGGGTTAGGGCTAAATCTAGTTTATGGTTAGGTTTAAGTTCACGGTGATGTTTGGAGCTAGGGTTAGTGTTAGGTTCAGAGTCAGGGTCAGGGTTCATTTTAGGGTTGGGGATAGGACTCAAATTAGGGGTAGGCTTAGGGCTAGATGTAGGGTTAGGTTTTTGTTTAGATTAAGCGTTAGCTTTAGTGCTATGGCTCCTTATGTTTTAGGGCTAAGGAAAAAGTTAACGGTATTTTTACAATTAATTTTAGTGTTTTTGCTAGTGATAGGGTGAATTTAGGCTTAGTGGTACATATAGAGTTATGGTTAATTCTAGGGTTAGGGCTATGGCTAGGGTGAGGGCTAAGGTTAGGTCAAGTGTTTGGGTTACGGTAAGTGATAGGGTTAGAACTAGGAAAGGAGCTAGGGTAATAGTTAGAGTTAGTCTTAAGGCTAGGCTTAGTGTTAAGTTTAGGGCTGAATTAGGGCTAGGAATATGTCTAGGATTGGTGTTAGAGTTTGGCCTAGGTTTAGGGCTATGTTTAAGATTAGTTTTAGCGTTAGGTTTAGGGGAAGGGATAGGGTTATAGCTAGGTTTAGGGCTAGGGTGATGAGTAGAATTAGGTTAAGGACTAGGGTTAGGTTTGTGTTAGAATTAAGGCTAGATTTGTGATTAGGATGAGGGGAAAGGTTTGTGTTAGGGTTAGGGCAAGTTTTAGGGATAGGGATAATGTCAGGTTTAGGCTTATGGCTAGGGATAGTTATAGTGTTAGGTTCATCGCTAGGACTAATGTTAGGTTTAGGGTAAGGCCCAGGTAAAGAGCAAGGTGTACTTTTAGGTTTCGCGTTTGTGTTAGGTTAATAATTAGGGTAAGATCTCAAATTAGCGTTAGGTTAGAATTAGGGTTAGGTTTATGGATAGGTTTATATTTAGGATTCAGGATAAGATTAGGGTAATTTGTAGGGTTAGGCTTAGTGAAAGGGTTATGGTTAGGCCTAGGGTTAGCATTTGGGTTAGGGTTATTTTTAGGGTAATGAACAGCATTAGATCTAGGGTTAGGGCTAGGGTTTTGGATAGAGTTAGGGTCGGGCTAGGACTAGGGTTAGGGTTTGGGTTAGGTTAGGGTACAGGTTAGGTTTTGAGATAGGGATAGTGCTAGGGTGAGGTTTAGGTTTAGGATTATGTCTATAGTTATATTTAGGGTTAAGGTTAGGGTTAGTTTTAGGGTTAGGGCTAAGGATATCTTTAGATTTAGATTAATGGATAGTGTTAGATGTCAGGTTAGGTTTAAGGGTAGTTTTAGGTTTAGGGTTAGTGTTAAGGTTAGGACTAAGATTATCCTTTGAGTTAGGGTAATGGATAGGGTTAGATGTCAGGTTAGGGTAAGGGGTAGTTTTAGGTTTAGGGTTTGTGTTAGGGATTGGGCTAGGGTTAGTGTTAGAGTCAGCGTTGGGATTTTATCTAGGGTTAAGACTATGATGAGGGTTAGGTTTAGGGTTAGGTATAGGATTAGGTTTACAATTAGGATTAGAGCTAGGGTTATCATTATGTTTAAGGTTTTGTTTAGGGCATTGGATAAATTTAGAGATAGTATTAGGGTTAGTGTTATCATTATGATTAGGGCTAGGATTAGCATTTGGTTTAAGGCTAGGGCTAGGGTAAAGTTTAGGGTTGGGTTTGGGGTTTTATCTAGGGTTAGGTCTAAGGCGTGTGTTAGGGTTAGCGTGAGGGTTAGGCTTATGATAAGGGATAAGGTTAGGTTAGGGTTAGGGTTTTATTTTGAGCTAGATTTAGTCGTAGGATTAGGGCTAGGTTTTGTGTTAGGTTTAGAGCTAGTTTAAGTGCTATGGTAATGTAAGGATTATGTTTACAGTTATGGCTAGTTCTACTGTTAGGTTTAGGTTTCGGTTAGGTCAGTTTTATAGCTAGATTAATTTTTAGTGTCAGGGTCTGTGTTTGGATTAGGGTTAGGGTTAGGGCTAGAGCCAGAATTAGGATTGGTTAGGTCTAGAGGTAAGGTTAGTGTTTGGCTTAGGTTAAGGGTTATCATTAGAGCTAGGCCTAGGTTTTTGTTTAGGTCTTAGCTAAAGATATGTCTATATTTAGGATTAGGTTTAATCTAGGGCTAGTTTTAGGGTTAGGTTTATATATAGGGAAAAGCATAGGGCTAGTGTTAGGGTTTGGTTTAGGTTCAGGGTCAGAAAAAGGGTCAGGGATCGGGTTAGAATTTGTGTTATGGTTATAACAAGAATGAGGGCTAGGGTTAGGACTAGTAATAGGGTTAGCTTTTGGGTTAGACTAAGGACTAGTTTTAGGACTAGTGTTAGCATTAGGGTTGGGGTTTGGCTAGGGTAAAGTATAAGGTTAGAGCTAGGGTTAGAACTAGGGTTCAGGTTAGGGTTAGGGATAGTGTTAGGGATAGGGTTAGGGTGAAAGCTAGGGTTAGGTATCAGATTTGGGCTAGGTTTGGGTTAGCATAAGGTTTAAGGTTATGGCTAATGTAGGATCTAGGTTTATAATTAGAACTAGTTTTAGAATTAGGGTTAGGACCAGGTGTATTGTTAGGTTAAGGTTTAGGTTTAGGGTGATGTTTAGAGGTAGGGTTAGTGTTAATGTCAGAGACAGGTTTTGGGGTAGATTTAGGGTTAAGTTTAGGACTCAAATTAGGGCTAGGGGCAAAATGTAAGGTTTGGGCTACGGTTAATGTAGGCTCTGGTGAGGAATAAGATTATGGTAAGTGATAGAGTTAGAATTAGGGCTAGGGCTAGGGCGAGAGTTATAGTTAGTCTTAAAGCTATGATTAGGGTTAGGTCTAGGGTTAGGGCTAGGTTTAGTGTTAGGGTTAGTCCTAGTGTTAAGGTTAGGGCTAGGTTTAATGTTAATGTTAAGGTCTTGGTTAGGTTTAGGGTAAGCAATGGGGTTATAATAGGTTTAGGTCTAGGGAAAGGGTTACAGTTAGGGTTAGGGTTATGATTAAGGCTAAATTTTATTCTAGGATAAGAGCTAGTGTTTGTGTTTGGGTTAGGGCTAGGATTAGAGCTAGGGCTATTTTCATATTTGGGTTTACATGAGAGAGAGGTTTTGGTTTATGTTTATGGTTAGGTCTAGGGTAAGGGTTAGATTTAGGTTAAGGGTGAAGTTTAAAGCTATGTTTATTATTAGGTTTAGTATTTGGCTTAAGGTTTGGTTTAGGTTAATGTTTAGGTTTAGGGCTCGAATTAGCATTAGGGTTAGAGTTACGGTTAGGGTAATGAATAGGCTTAGGATTAGGGTTCAGGTTAGTTTTAGGGCAATGGATGGGTTTAGGGATTGTGAAAGGGTTAGGGTTAAGCCTAGGTTTAGCATTACAGTTAGTGTTGTGGTTAGCGTAGTGGATAGAATTAGAGCTAGGTTTAGGGCTAGGCTTATGGTTATGATTAGGGTTAGGGTTTGGGTAGTTGATATGATTAGAACTATGGTTAGGGCTATGGTTAATGTTAGGATTAGAGGTAGTGTTAGGTTTGGCTTTGGATACAGCTAGGGTTATGTTAAGGGTAAAGGTTAGGTTTTGACCTAGGTTTAGGTCTAAAGCGAGGCTTAGCGTTAGGTTTAGGGCTAGGGTTAGGTTTAGGTTTACACTTAGGGCTATGTTCAAGCATAAAATTAGGGCTAGGTTTTGTGTCAGTTTAGGGGTAGTGTTAGGGCCATGGGTAATATAAGAGCTAGGGTTATGATTAGGGCTAGTTTTAGGGTTAGGGTTATGGCTAGGTCTAGTGTTAGGATTAGGTTTGTTTTAGAGTGTGCTTTGGAGTTAGGATTATGTTAGGGTCAGGGCTAGTGTTCAGGTAAGAGTTAGTGTTAGGTTTAGTGCCAGAATTAGGATTAGGATTAGGTCTAGGGGTATGGTTTGTTTTTGAGTTAGGTTTAAGGGTTATTGTTAGGCTAGGGCTATGTGGTTTTGAGGTCTAGGGCTAGAGATATGGCTAGATTTAGGATTAGGTTTAAGTCTAGGGCTAGTGTTAGGTTTTAGGTTTAAGTATATGATTACCTGTAGCACTAATGTTAGGGTTTGGTTTCGGGTTAGGTAGGGAAATAGGTTAGGGTTAGGGATAAGTATAGGGTTAGGCCTATGGGTTGCCATTAGAGTTGTAGGTAGATTAGGTAATGGATAGGGTAGAGTTAGAGATAGGGCTATTGTTATGGTTAGATTCTGGCTAGGGTTAGGGTTAAAATTTTGGACTATGTTCTGGGTTAGGCTTAGGTTTAGGGTTAGGTTTAAAGGTAGGGTTAAGGCTCGGATTAGGACTTGGTTATGGGTTTGGTTAGGGCTAGGATTAGAACTATAGTAATGTATGAACTAGTGTTGCAATTAGTGCTAGTTTTAGGGTTAGGGTTAGGGCTTGGTCTAGTGTTACGTTAGTTTAGGGTTAGGGTGATGTTTAGAGCAAGGGTTATTGTTAGGGTTAGTTTCAGATTCAGGGTTAGTTTTCAGGTTAGTGTTTAACTCAAATTATGGCTAAAGTTAGTAGTAGTTGTACGGTTAGGGTTTGGTTTAAGTTAAGGGTTAGGGATATACCTTGGTTTTGTTTTAGGGCTAGGGCTATGGTTATGGCTAGGTTAGGGATTAGCATCAGGGTTAGGGCTAGTGTTAGGTTGAGGTATAGGCTTAGGGTGAGGGATACATTTAGAGTTAGTGTAGATCTAGGGTTAGGGTAGGGCTAGAGCTCGGATTAGGGTGAGGGTTAGGTTATGGTAATGAATATGGTTAGAACTAGGGATTCGGTAGGGTGAGAATTAGAGTCAGTCATGGTAGTAGTCTTAGGGTTTAGGTTTAGGTTTAGGGCTAAATTAGGGCTAGGATTAGAGCTAGGGTTAGGACAAGGGTTAGGGCTAAATTGGGCTAGGATTAGGACTAGGGTTAGTGTTAGAGTTAGGGCTAGGATATGGCTAGAGTTAGGGTTAGGTTTAGAGCTAAATTAGGGCTTAGCATTAGGGTAGTGTTAGTGTTGGGGTCAGGCTACATTAGGGCTAGTATTAAGGCTAGGGTTAGTGTTAGGGTTAGACTAAGGGGTTTGGCTAGTGTTAGGGTTAGCATTGGTGTTAAGGTAAAGTTTAGGGAAATGGGTGGTGTTATAGCTATCTTTAGGTATAGGGTGAGCTTTAGAATTAGGATTAGGCCTAGGGTTATGTTTCAGTTTAGGATTAAGTCTACGTTTAGGGCTAGGTTAAGGTCTAGGTTTTCTGTTAGTGTTATGGCTAGGACCAGGTCTAGGGCTAATAACAGGTCTAGGGTTAATGTTAAAAATAGTTTTAGGGTTAGGTTATGATTAGGTCTATTGTAAGAGTTAGGTTTAGGATAAAGTTCAGCTTTAGGGCCAGGATTATTATTAGGGTCAGGAACAGTGTCAGAATTAGCATTTGGATTAGCTAAAGGTTTAGAGTTAAGGCTCGAATTAGCATTAGCGTTAGGTTTAGGATTAGGGTAATGGATAAGGTTTATGTTTAGGTTTCTGTAGAGGTTTAGGGTATGGATGAGTTAGGTTTAGCAATCGGGTTAGGGTTACCATTAGTGTTAGGGTTACGTTCAGTGTAATGGAGAGGTGTAGAGCTAGGGTTAGGGCTAGGTTATGGTTTGGATCAACTCTAGGATTAGGGCTATGTTTAGGAATAGAATAATGGTGAGATTTAGGGTAAGTTTTAGAGTTAGGGTAAGTGTTAAGTTTAGGGCTAGGGTTATAGTTAAGTTAGGGTAAGGGTTAGTATTGAAACTAGAATTAGGGCAAGGTGAGGGTTAGGTTGAGGTTTAGGTCTAGGTTTACATTTATGGATAGAGTTAGGATTAGTGTCAGGGAGATGGGGTTTTAATTAGGGTTATGGTTAGGGTAATGGATTTGTTTAGAGCTAAATTTCAGACTAGGTTTGATGTTAGGATTACAGCTAGGGTTAGGGTTAGGGTTTAGGATAGATCTAGGGTTATGTTTAGTGTAACGGTTAGGGTTAGATCTAAGGCGAGGCATAGGTTAGGGCTAGGTTTAGGGCTAGGGTAGGGTTAGGGTTATGCTCAGAGCTAAGTTTAGGCCTAGGTATAGACCTAGGTTTTATGTTATGTTTAGGGCTAGGATTAAGACTATAGTTAATGTAAGAACTAGGGTTATGTTTAGGGCTAATTTTAGGGTTAGGGTTATGTCTAAGTCTAGTGTTATATCTAGGTTGTGAGTTAGTGTCATGTTTAAAGCTAGGTTCAGTGTTAGAATTAGGGTCAGTTTTTGGGGATAGGGTTAGGGTTAGCATTAGAGCCAGAATTAGGACTAGGTTAGGTGTAGGTGTAGGGTAAGTGTTCGGTTTAGTTTTAAGGGTTACTGTAAGTGCTACTGCTAGGTTTTTGTTAGGTCTAGGTCTAGAGTTATAACTGTATTTAGAATTAACTTTGGGTCCACGTCTAGTGTTAGGCTTATGTATAGGTATAGGTTACCAGTAGGGCTAGTGTTAAGGTTTGGTTTTGGGTTAGGGTCAGGTTTAGACCTAGAGTTACTGTTAGGGTCATATGAGGATCAGGGATAGGTTTAGAGGTAGAATGAGGGCTAGGGTTAAGACTAGTATTATGATTAGAGTTTAAGTTAGGCTAAGGATTAGAATTAAGATTAAGGTTAGCATTTGGGGTAGGGTTTGGCTTAGTTTGAGGAATAAGGTTAGGGCTAGGGTTAAGATTAGGGTTAGACCTAGTATTATGGTTAAAGCTAAGGTTAGGGCTTGGATTAGGTGTAGAATTTGTGTTAGGGTTAGGGGTACGGTTAGGACAATGACTAATGTATGAACTAGGGTTATGATTAAGGCTAGTTTCAGGGTTCGGTTAAGACTAGGTATAGTGTTAATGTTAATTATAGGTTACTGTGGTGTTTAGAGCTAGAATTAGTGTTAGGGTCAGTGTCAGGGTCAGGGCTAGTTTTAGAGTTAATTTTAGGGTTAGTTGTAGGGTTAGGTTTTGATTTAGGTTAAGGGTTGGTTTTGGTTTATGGCTAGGGCTATTGTAGGGCATATTTTAGGATTAGCATTATGGTTAGGGGTAGTGTTCGTGTTTGGTTTAGGCTTATTTTAGAGTTATTTAGAGTTAGGTTTAGATTTAGACTTAGGCTTAGATCTAGGATAAGGATTAAGGCTAAGGATAGAACTAGGGCTAGGGCTAGGGCAAGAGTTTGAGTTAGTCTTATGGCTAGGTTTAGGGTTAGGTTAGGATTAAATAAAGGCTAGGATTAGCACTAGGCTTTGTGTTAGGCCTAGGTTTAGGGTAAGGGTTAGGGTTAGGTTTAGGTTTATGGTTAGTTTTGGGGTATAGGATGAGGTTACATGTAGGTTTAGGACTAGGATGAACAATAGAACTAGGGTTAGGGATGGGGTTATGGTTCAGTCTAAGATTAAGCCTAGGTTTAGTGCTAGGATTATGGCTAGAGCTAATTTCAGGTCTAGTGTTATGGTTAAAAATAGTTTTAGGTTTAGGTTTATGGCTACGTCTAGTGTAAGGGTTAGGTTCAGGGTTAGGTTCAGGTTTAGAGCTAAGGGTACTCTTAGGGTTAGGGTCATGGTTAGTGTTTTCGATAGGTTAAGGTTTAATGTTTGGGCTCAAATTAGCATTACAGTTAGGATTAGAGTAAAGATCGTGTTAGGTTTAGGTTTCAGGTTAGGTTTAGTGTAATGGATAGGGTTAGGATTAGTGATACAGTTAGGTTTAGGCCCAGGTTTAGCATTAGGGACTGGGTTATGGTTAGGATAATGGATAGTGTTAGAGATAGGGGTACAACTAAGGTTATTTTTATGATTATTGATAGGGTTAGGCTTCGGGTTAGGGTTAGGGTGAAATCTAGGTTTACAGCTGGGTTATAGTTACGATTAGTGATAGGGATATGTTTAGGGGTAAATCTAGGGATAATGCTCGGAATAAGGCTAGGTTTGGGGTTAAATTAAGGCTAGGTTTAGTGTAGTGGCGAATGTAAATACCTGGGTTGTGATTAGGGCTAATTTTAGGGTTAGGGTTAGGGCTAGGTCTATTGTTATGTTTAGGCATAGGGTAAGGGTGATGTTTAGAGCTATAGTTAGTGTTAAGGTCAGAGTCAGGGTCAGGGTTAGTTTTAGGGTTTGGCTTAGAACTCGAATTATGGATAGAGTTATGGCTAAGTGTAGGGTTAGGGCTTAGTTTTTATTAAGGGTTAGGGTTAGGTCTATGGCTTGGTTTTGTTTTAAGGCTAGGGTTAGAGCTAGTTTTAGGATTAGCCTTAGGGTTAGGGCTAGTGTTAGGTTTAGTTAGGCTAAGGTTTATGGTTAGATTTAGAGTTAGGGTTAGATCTAGGGTTGCTGCTAGGACTATGAATAGTGCGAGTATTAGACCTATGGTTTGGGCTAGGATAACGGTTCCAGTAAAGTATAGGGTTAGAACAAGTGTTAGGACTAATGTGATAGTTAGAGTTAGTCTTTTGGCTAGGGTTAGGGTTAAGGTTAGGAATAGGGCTAAATTAGATATAAGATTAGGTTAGGGGTATTGTTAGAGTTAGGCCTAGTGTTATGGTTAGGATTATAATTAAGGCTATGTTTAGGGCTAGGATAAGGGCTAGGTTTTGTGTTAGGGTAGGGCTACTATCAAGACTAGGGCTAATATCAGGCCTAGGTTTATGTGTAGGGATAGTTTTGGGGTTAGTTTTATGGCTAAGTCTAGTATAAGGGTTAGGTATAGGGTAAGAGTGAGGTTTAGAGCTAGGGGAATTATTAGGGTCAGTGTTAGTGTTATGGTTAGCTTTAGGTTTGAGTTTAGGGTTAGGGCTCGAATTATCATTAGAGTTAGGGTTAGGGTAATGATTGTATTAGGTCTAGGGTTCAGGGTAGGTATAGGATAATTGTTAAGTTTGGGGATAGTGATATGTTTAGGGTTAGGCTTAGGGTTAACATTAGGGTAAGGATTATGTTTAGGTTAATGATACAGCTAGACTTAAGTTTAGGGCAAGTGTTATGGTTAGAATTAGGTCTTGATTTAGGGTTAGGGTGAGGGTTAGAACTAGGTTTAGGTTAAGGTTATGTTTAGTGTAAGGGTTAGGTTCTGAGCTATAGTTAGGGGTAGGCTCAGTGTTAGGTTCAGGATTAGGTCTAGGGATAGGATTACAGTAGGTTTTGGTTAAGGGTTATGGTTAGGATTATACCTAAGATTAATGGTAAGGTCAGTAGAAGGGTCAGGGTTAGTGTTAGAATTTTGGATAGGGTTAGATCTAGAATGAGGGCAAGGGTAAAGGCTATTAATAAGGTTAGTGTTTTGGTTAGCCTAAGGATAAGGGATAGTTCTAGGGTTACCCTTAGGTTTAATGTTTTGCTTAAGTAACGGATTGGTTTAGTGCTAGTTTATGGTTAGATTTAGGGTTAAAGCTGGGTTTAGGACTCAGATTAGGTGTAGGTTTTGTGTTAGGGTTAGGGCTAGGGATAGGGCAATGGCTAATGTAAGAACTAGGGTTACCATTAGGGTTAGTTTTATTGTTAGGTTATGGGTTAGGTTTAGTGATAGGGTTATGTTTAAGGTTAGGGTGATATTTTTAGCTAGGGTTCATGTTAGAATAGGAATCAGGGTCAGGCTTAGTTTTAGGGTTAGATTTAGAACTCTAGAATTAGGTCTAGGGTTACTGTTAGGGTTCAGTTTAAGGTGAGGGTGGTGTTTAGAGCTAGGGTGAGTGTTAGGATATGAGTCAGCATCAGGGTTGGTTTTAGGGTTTGGGTTAGGATTCAAACTAAGGCTAGGGTTAGGTCTAGTTGTAGTGTTATAGTTTGGTTTAAGAAAAGGTTTAGAGTTAGGGTTTTTTGATTTAGTCCTATGGTTAGGGTTAGGGCTAGTGTTAGTGTTAGGCTTAGGCTTAGTGTTAGGGTTAAATTTGGAATTAGGGTTAGACCTAGGGTGAAGGCTAGAACTAAGGATAGGGCAAGGGTTATGACTAGGTTTAGGGTTATGGTAAGGGATAGGGTTAGAACTAGGGGTGGAGCTATGGTGACAGTTAGTCTTAGAACCAGGAATTGGGTTAGGGTTAGGGTTATACATAAGGCTAAATTAGAGCTAGTATTAGGGGTATGTTTAGTGTTTAGTTTAAGCCTAGATTTAGGGTTAGTTTAGGGTTAGTGTTAGAGTTTATTGTTAGCGTTTAGAATTTAGGTTTAGCTTTAGGACAGTGTTTTTGGTAATGGATGGCTTTACAGCCAGGTTTAGAAATAGGGTGAGGGTTATAATTATGGTTAGGCTGTGGTTATGGTAAGGCTTATGATTAAGCCTAGGTTTAGGACTAGGATGAGGGCTAGGGATTTTTTTTTTTTTTTTTAGGGTTAGGTCTAGGATTATTGTGAGGGCTAATTTCAGGTCCAGAATTATGGTTAAAGATAGTTTAGATAAGGATTATGGGTACGTCCAGTGTAAGGGTTAAGTTTAGGGTTAGCATCAGGTTTAGAGGTAGGGGTATTATTAGGGTCAAGTTCTGGTTTAGGGTTGGGATATGTTAAGGTTTAAACTTAGGGCTTGAATTAGCATTAGGGTTAGGGTTATTGTTATGGTAATGGATAGATTTAGAAATCAGTTTAGGGCTCAGGTTATGGTTATGATTAGGGCTAGGTTTTGGGTTAAGTTAGTGCTAGGGTTAGGCTTAGGGCTAAGGTAAGTACTAGGGTTATGCTTATGGCTAATTTTAGTGTTTTAGGGCTAGGTTTACTGGTTTACTGTTAGGTTTAGGTTTATGTTTAGGGTGATGTTTAGACCTCGGGTTAGTGTTATGGTCAGAGTAAGAGTCAGGGTTAGTTTTAGGGTTTGGCTTAAAACTCGAATTAGGGCTGGGTTGAGGGCTAGGTGTAGGGTTAGGGGGTTGGTTTTGGTTAAGGCTTATGGTTAGAGCTTTGGCTTTTTTTGGTTTTAGGGCTAGGATTAGAGTTAATGAAATTTTTAGGATTAGTGTTAGGGTTAGGGCTAGTCTTGGATTTAGGCTTAGGCTTCGGTTTAGGTTTAAATTTAGAGTTAGGTTTTTATCTAAGTTTAGTGCTAGGGCTAAGGATAGGGAAAGGGTTAGGACTTGAATTTGGGATAGGGTTAGTTTTATGGGAAGGGATAGGATTAGAATGAGTGATAGGGCCAGTGTAAGAGTTAGAGTTATTCTTAGGGCTAGGGTTAGAGTTAGGTTTAGGGATATGGCTAAATTATGGCTAGGGTTAAGGTTAGGGATAGGGTTAGAGCTAGTTTTAGAATTAGCATTAGAGTTTGGGCAATTTTTGGCTTATGCATCGAGTTAGGGTTAGATTTAAAGTTAGGTGTCAATCTAGTGTTAAAGCTAGGGCTAAGGATAGGGCAGTTGTGATGAAAAGGGTGAGGTTTAGAGTTAGGCTTACAATTAGGGTAAGGGATGTGATTTTGGCTAGATTTAGGGCTATGGCTAGTGTTAGGGCTAGAATTAGTGTTAGGGTTATGATTAAGACTAGGTTTATGCCTAGGATGAGTTTTAGGGTTTGTGTTATGGTTAGATATAATATTATGGCTAGGGCTAATGTCACATCCAGGGTTATAGTTAGGGCTAAATTTAGTGTTAGGTTTATGGCTTCGTCCCGTGTAAGGATTAGGTTTAGGTTAAGATTCAGGTTTATATCTAGGGTTATATTTAGGGTCAGGGTCAGGTTTAGGTTTTGGGTTAGGTTAGGGTTTTGGTTTAGTGTAATGATAGCATTAGTTTTAGGATTTAGATTTGGTTTAGTGTAATGGATAGGGTTAGGGTTAGACCTAGGGTTAGCTTAAGAGTTAGGGTTATTGTTAGTGTAATGGATAGGTTTAGACCTAAGGTAAGGGCTAGGGTTATGTATAGGATTAGGGCTAGTTTTGGGTTAGGCTTAGGTTTAAGTTTAGGGTTAAGGCTAGGTTTACTATTCGGTTTAAAGATAGGTTTTTGGTTAAGTTTAGGGCTAGGCTTAAGGCTATGGCTAATGTATGAAGCAGGGTTAAGATTAGTGCTAGTTATAGTGTTAGGGTTAGGGCTATGTCTAGTGTTAGGTTGAGATTTACATTGATGATGGTGTTTAGAGCCAGGGTTAGTGTTAGAGTCAGGGTCAGGTTTAGTTTTCGGGTTAAGGTTAGTACTAGAGTTAGGATATGGTTAGGGATAGGTGTAGGTTTAAAATTTGGTTTAGGATAAGGGTTTGAGTTACGGCTATGGCTCAGTTTTGTTTTAGTTGTAGGGCTAGTGTTAGGGCTAATTTTAGGATTAGCATTAGCATTAAGGCTAGTGTTAGGTTTGGGTTGAAGTTTAGGCTTAGGGTTAGGGTTAGATTTAGAGTTACGGTGAGATCTAAGGTTATGGCCAGGGCCATGAATAGGGCTGGGGTTAGACCAAGGGTTAGGGCTAGAATTAGGGTTCTAGTAAGGGATAGGTTTGGAACTAGGGTTAGGTGAGAGTTAGAGTTAGAGTTTGTCTTTGGGCTAGCATTAGGGTTAGGGTTAGGGATAGGGCTAAATTAGGGCTAAGATTAGCACTAGGGTTAGTGTTAGGTTTAGGCTAAGGGTTTGGGTTAGGGATAAAATTAGGCTATGCATAGGGCTAGGATAAGGGATAGGGTTTGTGTTAGGGTTAGGGCTAGGATTATGGCTAGGGTTAATATCACGTCTAGGGTTAAGGTTAGGAATAGTTTTAGGGTTAGTTTTATGGCTAGGTCTAGTGTAAGGTTTAGGTAGGGTAAGAGTCTGGTTTATAGCTAGGGGAATTATTAGGGTCACGGTTACTATTAGGGTTTGGTTTACGTTTGAGGTTAGGGTTAGGGATCAAATTAGCATTTGGATTGGGGTTAGTGTAATAATTGGATTAGGTATAGGGTTCAGGGTAGGTTAGGCTAATTGAAAGGTTAGTGGAAAGCGATAGGGTTAGGGTTAAGCCTAGGGTTAGAATTATGGTAAGGGTTATGTTTAGAGTAATGGTTACAGTTAGAGTTAAAGTTAGGGCAAGGGTTATAGTTAAAATTAGGTCTTGTGCTAGGGTTAAGGTGAGGGTTAGAACTAGGATTAGGTTTAGGGTTTTGTTTAGCATAAGGGTTAGGTTCTGAGCTATGGTTATTGCTAGGCTGAGGGTTCGGTTTAGAATTAGGTCTACGGATAGGGTTATGGTAAATTTTGGGTTAGGGTTGGTATTAGGGTTAGACCTAGGTTTAGTGTTAGGGTCAGAATAAGGATCAGGTTTAGGGTTAGGGTTTGGGATTGTGTTTGAGCTAAAACAAAGGCTAGGGTTAGGACTATTAATAGGGTAATGGTTTTGGTTAGTTTAAAGACTAGAGATAGGTCTAGGGTTACTCTTCAGTTTAGGATTTCGCTTAGGGTAAGTGATTGATTTAGAACTAGGATTAGGGCTAAGGTTAGTGTTAGAGTTAGAGTTAAAGCTAGGTTTAGGGCTCGGTTTAGGGCTAGATTTGTATTAGGGTTAGGGCTAGGATTAGGGCAATGGCTAATGTAAGAACTAGTGTTTCCATTAGGGTTAGTTTTAGGGTTAGGGTTAGGTGTAGTTTGAGTGTTAGTGTTAGGTTTAAGCTTAAGGTGATATTAATAGCTACGGTTCTTGTTAGGATAGGAGTTAGGGTCAGGGTTAGTTTTAGGGTTAGCGTTAAGAGTCGAATTAGGGCTATTGTTAATGTTAGTGTTCGGCCTGAGTAGGGCAGTGTTTATATCTAGGAGTGTTAGCATATGAGTCAATGTCAGGGTTAGTTTTAAGGTCTGGCTTAGGACTCAAATTAGGGCTAGGTTTATGTCTAAGTGTAGTGTTAGTTTTTGGTTTAAGTTAAGGTTTAAGGTTAAGACTATTTATCCATTTTGGTTTACTGCTAGGATTGGGTTAGGGCTAGTTTTACTATTATCATTAGTGTTAGGGCTAGTGTTATAGGCTTTGGCTTAGGTTTAAGATTAGATTTAGAGTTATGATTAGGGATGGGACTAACTTTCGGGCAACTGTTATGGCTAGTGTTAGTTTTATGGTAGCAGATAGGGATAAAACTAGGGCTAGGGCTAAGGCAAGAATTAGAGTTGGTCTTAGGGCTAGGGTTAGGATAGGGTTAGAGATAGAGCTAAATTAGGGCTAGGATTAGGGCTAGGTTTTGTGTTTAGCTGAAGCCTATGGTTTGGGTTAGGGTTAGGTTTAAATTTGGGGTAAGAGATGACATTATAGGTAGATTTAGAGGTAGGGTGAGGGTTAGAATTAGGGTTAGGTATAGGGCTAGAGATAGGGTTATGATTAAGGCTAGGTTTAGGACAAGAATGAGGGCTAGGTGTGTTCATAGGGGTAGGTCTAGGATTAGGGCTAGGGCTAATTTCAGGTCCAGAATTATGGTTAAAGTTTAGGTTTATGGCTAAGTCTAGGCTAAGGTTTAGGTGTTGGGTTATGGTCAAGTTTAGAGCTAGGGGTATTATTTGGGTCAAGGTCTGAGTTAAGGTTTGAGGTAGGTTAAGGTTTCAATTTTGGGCTTGAAGTAGTTTTAGGATTAGCGTTATTTTAATGATAGGGTTAGGTCTAGGATTCTGTTTAGGTTTAGGCTAATGGAACAATAACGAATCAGGATAGGGTTAGATTTGTGCTTAGGGTTATCATTAAGGTTTGGGTTATCGTTATGTTAATGGATAGAGTTAGAGATCAGTTTAAGGCTAAAGTTATGGATACAATTAGGACTAGTGTTAGTGTTAGGTTCGGTTTAAAGCTAGGGTTAGGTCTCTGATTATGGCTAGGTTTGGGGTTATGTTGGAGCTGGGGTTAGGGTTAGAGCTAATGTAAGTACTAGGTTTAAGTTTAGGGCTAGTTTTAGGGTTTGAGTGCTAGGTTTAGTGTTAGGGTTAGGTTTACAGATATGGTGATGTTTAGAGGTAGAAGTGTTAGGATCAGTGTCAGGTTCAGGGTTAGTTTTAGGGTTTGGCTTCCAACTCAAATAAGTCTAGGTTTACATCTAGGTGTAAGGTTAGGGTTTGGTTTAGGTTAATGTTTAGGGTTAGAACTATTGCTCAGTTTTGTTTTAGGGCTAGGGCTAGCATTAGGTCTCATTTTAGGATTAGTGTTATGGTTTGGGCTAGTGTTAGGTTTAGACTTAGGCTTTGGGTTAAGGCTTGTTTTAGAGTTAATTTTTGCCTAATGTTAGTGCTAGGGATAAGTATTGAGAAAGGATTAGCACTAGGGTTAGGGCTAGGGTTAGGTTTATGGTAAGGGATAGGGTTAGAATGAGTGATAGGGCTAGTATCAAAGAGTTAGTCTTAGGGCTAAGGTTAGGGTTAGGTTTAAGAATAGGACTAAATTACGGCTAGGGTTATGTTAGGGCTAGGGTTAAGGTTAGCTTTAAGATTAGGCTTATGCATCAAGTTAGGGTTAGATTTAGAGTTAGATTTTGATCTAGGGTTATTGCTAGGCCTAAGGATAAGGTAAGGGTTGCCACTAGGGTTAGGATTAGAGTTAGGGTTTAACTTAGGCTAAGGGATGTGGTTTTAGCTAGACTTAGGGCAAGGGCAAGGGTTACTATCATGGTTAAAAATAGGGTTAGAGTTATGATTAAGGCTAGGTTTAGGGCTAAGATGACGACTAGGATTTGTTTTAGGGTTAAGGATAGTCTATTAGGGCTATGGCTAATGTTAGGTCTTGGGTTACAGTTAGGGATAAATTTAGTGTTAGGTTTATGGCTTGGTCCAGTGTAAGGGTTAGGTTTTGGTAAGGGTCAGATTTAGATCTAGAGTTATTTTTAGAATCAGGGTCAGGATTAGTGTTTGGGTTAAGTTAGTGATTAGGTGCGGGGCTCAAATTAGTGTTAGATTTAGGGTTAGTGTAATGTATGTGGTTATGGTTAGGCCTAGTGTTATCAGAAGGGTTAGGGTTATTGTTAGGGTAATGTATAGGGTTAGCCCTAAGGTTAGGGCTAGAGTTATGTATAAGATTAGGGCTAATGTTTGGGTTAGGGTTAGGTTTAAGTTTAGGGTTAAAGTTAGATTTAGGACTAAGATTAAGGCTAGGTTTTGGGTTAGGTTAGGGTTAGGATTAAGGCTACCACTAATGTATGAATTAGGTTTATGACTACAGCTAGTTATAGGTTTAGAGTTAGATCTAGGTCTAGTGTTAAGGTTAGGTTTATGGTGATGATGATGTTTAGAGCCAGGGTTAGTGTTAGGGTCAGAGTCAGGGTCAGGGTTATTTTTCGGGTTAGGGTTAGAATATAATTAAGGGTAGGGTTAGGGTTAGGTGTAGGTTTAGGATTTGTTTTAAGTTAAGGGTTAAGGTTAGGGCTATGACTTGGTTTTGTTTTAGGGTTAGGGGTAGGGTTGGGGCTAGTTTTATGATTAGTCTTATGGTTAGGGCTAGTGTAAGTGTGAGATTAAGGCTTAGGTAAGGATTAGGGATAAGAGTAGAGTTATGGATAGTTTTAGACTTAGGGTTAGGGTTAATTTAGAGTTAGGTTTAGATCTAGGTTTTGTGATAGGGCTAAGTATAGGTCTAGGGTAGGGCTACGTTTAGGGCTAGGTATATGGTGATGGTAAGGGATAAGGTTACAACTAGGTATAGGGTTAGTGTGAGAGTTAGAGTAAGTCTTAGGACTAGGGTTAGTGTTAGGGATAGTGCTAATTAGGGCTTGGTTTAGGGCTAGGGTTAGTGTTAGGGTTAGGCCTAGGGTTAGGGCTAGGTTTAGTGTTAGGTTAGGTTTAGGGTAAAGGATGGCAATATAGCTAGTGCTAGGTCTAGGATGAAAATTAGGGTTAATGTTAGGGTTACGGTTATGATTAACTTGAGGTTCCTTGCTAGGATGTGCCGTAAGTTTTGTATTAGGTTTAGGGCTAGATTAGAGCTAGGGCTAATGTCTTGTCTAGGGTACTGTTAGGGAGAGTTTTAGGGTTAGGTTTATGGCTAGGTTTATTGTAAAATTTAGGTTTCTTTTTAGGGTCAGGTTTAGAGCTATCGGTATTATTAGAGTCAGGGTTAAGTTTAGAGTTGGGGGTAGGTTAATGTTTAGGTTTAGGGGTCAAATTAGTCTTATATTTAGGGATTCGGTAAGGACACAGTTAGATTTAGGGTTCAGGTTAGGTTTAGGTTATAGATAGGATTAAGGCTAGTGCTAGGATTAGGTTTCTGCCTACGGTTAGCATAAGGATTATCGTTATCTTAGGGTAATGAATAGGGTTAAAGTTAGGGTTAGGGCTAGTGTTATGGTTAGGATTAGGTCTAGATTTAGGCTTAGGTTTATAGTTAGATCTAGGGTTATTGTTAAGAATAGCTTTAGGTTTAATGCTAAGGTAGGGCTTGGATTAGGGCAAGGTTTTGTGATAGGTTAGAGCTATGGCTAATGTAAGAAATAGTGGAATGATTAAGACTAGTTTTATGGTTAATGTTAGGGCTAGATGTAGTTTCAAGGTTAGTTTTAGGGTTAGGGTGAAGTTTAGAGCTAGGGTTAGTGTTAGTGTCAAGGACAGTGTTCAGGTATGGTAATGGTTAGGGTTAATGGCAAATTAGGACTCGGGTGAGATCTAGAGGTAGGGTTAGAGTTTGGGTTAGGTTAAGGGTTATTGTTAAGGCTAGGTCTAGTTTGTCTTTAGGTCTAGAGCTATAGTTATGGCTAGATTTCGGATTAGGTTAGGTCTGGGGCTAGTGTTAGGGTTATGTTTAGGTGTAAGTTTACCAGTAGGGCTAGTGTTAACGTTCAGGTTAGGGTGAGGTTTTGATTTAGAGCGAAAATTAGTGTTAGTCAGAATAATGGTCAGGGATAAGGTTAGGGTACGGTTTATGGTTATATATAGAATGAAGGCTAAGGTTAGAACTAGTTATAGAGTTAGGTTTTGGTTAGGCTAAGGATTAGTGCTAAGAATACTGTTAACATTAGAGTGAGGGTTTGGCTTAGGGTAAGCGATAGGATTTGAGCTAAGGTTAGGACTAGGGTTAGAGTTAGGTTTATGGTTAAAGCTCGTGTTAGGACTTGGATTAGGACTAATTTTGTATTAGGTTTAGGGCTAGTGTTATGGTTATGGGTATTGTAAGTAATAGGGTTATGATTAAGGTTATTTTTATGGTTAAGTTTAGGGCTAGGCCTATTGTTAGGGTTAGGTTTAAGGTTAGGGTGATGTTTAGAGCTAGGTTTAAGGTTTGGATTTGATTCAGGGTCATGGTTAGGTTTAGGGTTAGGTTTAGGTTTCAAATTAGGGCTAGGGTTAGAGCTGGTGTAGGGTTAGGGTTTGGCCTAGAGTAAGGGTTAGTGTGAGGCATATGGCTCAGTTTTGTTTTAGGGCTAGGGCTAGGGTTTAGGCTACCTTTAGGAATAGCATTAGGGTTAGAGCTAATTTTAGGGTTAGGCTGAGGACTCAGTTTAGGGTTAGTTTTAGAGATAGGTTAGTGCTAGGGCTAAAGATTATGACTAAGATTAGGGCTTGGGTTAGGGTTATGGTAAAGGATAGAGTTAGTTTTAAAGATAGGTTTTGGTCTAGAATTCTGTGCTAGGGCAAGGGTTATGACTGGGGTTAAGGCTTGTGTTAGGGTCACGGTAAGGTGTAGGGTTAGAATAGGGATAGGTCTTGTGTGAGAATTATATTTAATCTTAATTCTAGTGTAAGAGTTAAGGTTAAGAATAGGTCTATATTAGGGCTAGGATTAGGGGTAGGTTTAATATTAGGTTTAGGGCTAGATTTAGGGTTATGATTAGGGCTAGGGCTAGGGTTAGGGTTAGTGTAAGGGTTAGGGTTTAAGCTACGGTTAGGGCTAGGGGGAGTGTTAGGTTTAGTGTTAGGTCTAGATTAGTGTTATGTTTATGACTACGGTTAGGGTTGGGGTTACTGCTAGGGTTTTCTTTAGGGTTAGGGCTAGTTTTAGAGTAATGTATTGGATTAGATGTAAGATTAGGTTTAGGGTTAAGTTTAGATTATGGTTAAATTTAGGTTCAGGGGTAGGTTTAGTTTTTATTTTTGTTATGGTTTAGGGTTAAGTTTATGGCAAGGGCTAAAGTTATTATTAGGGTTAGGGTTATGGTAATGTTAGGTTTAGAGCTAGGGTTAGTACTAGGTTTAAGTTCAGAATTAGGGCTAGGGTTAGGTTTATGTTTACAAATAGGCCTACGATTTAGTTTAGGCTAAGGGTTAGACTTTTAGCTAGGGTTATGTCTAAGGCAAGGGTTTGGGATAGGGCTACATTTAGGATTATGGTTATTTTTAGGGTAGGTTTAGGTCTCAGAATAGTGCCAGATTTGTGTTAGGTTTAGGCCCAGGGTTAAGGATATGTGTAATGTAAGATCTAGGGTTCTGATTAGAGCTAATTTTAGGGTTAGGGTTAGGGCTATGTCTAGTGTTAGTTTTAGGTTTTGGGTTAGGTTCAGGTTTAGAGGTAGGTTTAGTGTTAGTGATAAGGTCAGTGTTCGGGTTAGAGTTAGGTTTAGGGTGAAAGCCAGAATTAGGACTAGGTTTAGGTCTAGGGATAGGGTTAGTGTTCACTTTAGGTTAAGGATTACTTTAGGGCTAGGGCTCAGGGATTTTTTAGGTCTAGGTCTAGAATTATGGCTATATTGAGGATTAGGTTTAGGTCTAGTGATACTGTTAGGCTTAGATTTAGGTATAAGTTTACTGGTAGAGCTAGTTTTAGTGTCTGGTTTAAGGTTAGGATCAGATTTAGACTGAAGGTTTGTGTTAGGGTCATAATTTGAGTTAGGTTTAGAGCTAGAATGAGGGCTAGGGTTAGAATTAGTAATAGGTTTAGGGTTTGGATTAGGCTATTAATTAGAATTAAGACTAAGTTTATCATTATGGGTATGGTTTGGCTTAGGGTAAGTGATATAGTTAGAGGTAAGGTTAGGGCTAGCATTAAAGTTAGGTTTACATCTAGGTTTAAGACTCAGACTAGGGCTAGTGTTTCTGTTAGGATAAGGGAGTATCAAAGAAATCTGACCAAATAATTTGGGGAGGTAGATCAGTACATGTATCTTTCCCTGTGGATAAAGATGTTTTTGCATGCTTCAGCTTTGGGAAACTTTCACAAGGAAGAAACCAGAGTGCCCACATAGAACTGATTGAGTGTGTGCAGTTTTAAGCAGCAAGCACCAACCCTGTTTGATTTCAAGTTCCATTTCCATTTACCCGTATAGGTCAAAATGAAGGAAACCTTAAAATACAAACTGTTCCTGAGAGCAAACCATTGAAGGGATAGTGCCCAGACCTGGGGAAAATAGTGAGGTTATGTAAAAATCAAATTATGCCAAATATCAAATGAATTTGAACAAAAATCACTCTAACACTCTATCTAACCCAACCCTAAACTAATTCTAACCTGTTTAGAGTATCTATGATCATAGAAGTCCCAAACTTGGGGAGCCTAAAGGGACAACTTAACAGATGAATCTTGTGCAGTATCAAGGAAATTTGATGAAAATTGGGGGAGGTGTTTTAGTACATTCATATTTTCCTGTTTTTTTTTTTTTTTTTTTTTCTTAAAGTGCACATGGATCAATTGTTTTTCCTGCTTCAGCTTAAGGTAATTTCACAAAGAAAAACCAAAGACTGCCCACACAGGGCTGATTGAGTGTGTGAAGTTTCATGCAGCTAGCAGCAACACTGTTTTATTTCCAGCTCCAATGCATTCACACCTATAGTCCCTAATTAAGTGAAACCTAAAAATTCAAACTGTTCCTGACATTGAACCACTGAAACTTGAAGGCCCAAACTTGGGGAGCCTACTAAGGCTAGGTCAAGGATGAATCCTGTACAGTATCAAATTAATCCAACCAAAAATATTTGAAGCTCTTTCATTACATGGGTATTCTGCTTGATCCTAATGCACCCAGAGATAAAGCTGTTACTTTCTACTTCATCTTATGACTACTTCCATGGCAAACACAAGATTATGCTCACTGAAAATTGATGGAGTGTGATTATTCAAGCAGCTAGCCAAAACCCTGTTTGATTTCCAGCTTTACTTCATTCACCCCTACATGGAAAAAAAAGAAGAGAAACATGAAAATTGAAACTGTTCCTGAAAGCAAATCCTTTATGTATGAGGCCCAAACATTTTGAGTTTAGTCAAAATAAAAAAAAAAAAAAAAAGATGAATCCTGCAGAGCATTATAGAAATTTGAAAAAACAAAAGTAACTCTTATCTTAACAATAGGTCTAATCCTGATCCTAACACTAACCCTAACACTAACTTTAACCTGTTTAGAGTCCCTTTAATCCCAGAAAACCCACACTTGCGGAGCCAAGTTGGGTAAGTGAACAGATGAATCTTTCACAATATCAAAGATGTCTGACCAAATAATTGGGGAGGTAGTTCAGTACATGCATATTTCCCCGATTTCTCCTAAAGTGCTTTCACATAAAGTTGCTTTGCATGCTTCAGCTTAGGGCTACTTTTACAAGGAATAATCCAGAGAATGCCCATAGAAAACTGATTGAGTGTGTGAGGTTTGAAGTAGCTAGCACCAAACCTGTAGGATTTCCAGCTCCATTTCCATTTACATGCATAGGTCAAAATGAAATGAAAACTTAAAATACAAACTGTTCAGAAGAGCAAAACCTTGATGTAAGAGGTCCAAACCTAAAGAATATAGAAGGATAGTTCAAAGTTGAATCCTGCCCAGTATCAAAGAAATTTGAACAAAACTAAATCTAACAAAATATTAGGTGTAAATCTAGCCCTAAACTAATAAAATATAGAAACAAACCTGTTTAGAAAACCATTGATCAGAGTATTCCCCAAATAACGGAGCCCAGTGGGGCAAGCTAAGAGATGAATCCTGTGCAGTATCAAAGAAATCTGACCAAATAATTGGGGGAGGTATTTCAGTACGTGCATATTTCCCTGTTTTCTAGTAATGTGCTCTTGGATAAATTATTTTTTTCATGCTTTAGTTTAAGATAAACCTAACCGCAACACTGTCCCTAACCCTAACTCTGACACTACCCTTAATGCTAACACTTACTTTAACTCTAACACTAACCCTAACCCTAAGCCTAAACCTAAACCTCACCCTAACCCTAACCCTACCCCTAACACTAATACAAACCCTAAACCAAACTCTAATCCTAAGCGAAACACTAATCCTTAAGCGAACCCTAACTCTTACCGTAAAACTAAACAAACGCTAACCGAAAATTTACACGTAATCCTAACAATAAACATAGCCCTAACCCTAACAAGAACACTGACCTGAGCCCTAACTCTAACCCTAAATAAAACCCACACCCTAACCCTAATCCAAACACAAACCCTAACCCTAAACTTAACACAAACACTAAACCAAACCACAACCCTAACCCTAAATCTTACCTAAACCTAAACCTAACCCATACCCTAACACTAACCCTAAACTTAACACTAAACCTAACACTAACCTTAACCCTAACATGAACCCTAACACTAACCATAACACTATCCCTAACCCTAACTCTGATCATAAACGTAACATTAACCCTATATCTAAGATAACCAAAACACTAACACTAACCCTAACCCTAAGCCTAAACCTAACACTTACCCTAACCCTAAACATAACCCTAACACTGACGCTAACCCTAATTGTAACCCTACAATGAACCTTAACCATAATATGAACCTAACACTAACACTAACCCTAACTCTAACCCTAACTCTATCACTAACACTATTGCTAATCTTAGCACTAAAACTAAACCTAGCCGTAACCCTAACACTAACCCTAACCAACCCTAAACCTAATGTTAACCCTAACAGTAACCCTAATCTAATCCTATCCATATCACTAACCCTAATCCTAACACTAAAACTAACACTAATCCTAACCACAACCTAAAACCTTACCCTAATCCTAACCGTAACAATAAACCTAACCCTAACAAAAACCCTAAAACTAACCCTAGCACTAACCGTACCCCTAACCCTAATATTAACACTAAAGCAATCTCCAACACTAACCCTAACCTTAACTGTAAGCCTGGCCCTAACACTAACCCTAAACCTAACTCTAACTTTAAGTCTAACAGTAACCCTAAACCTAACAGTAACCCTAACCCTAAAACTAAAATTAACACTAACACTAACCCTAAACCTAACCCTAAACCTAACACTAACTATAACCATAACCCTTAAACAAACCCTAAACCTAATTGTAACCCTAAGTGAAACACTAATTTAACCCTAAACCTAACCCTAGCTGTAACAATAACTGTAACCCTAAGCAAAAATTTACACCTAACCCTAATATTATACCTAGCCTAACCCTAACATGAACCCTAACCATAAACCTAACAGTAACCCTGACACAAACGAACACCCTAACCCTAAACCTAACGCAAACACTAATCCTATTTATAACCCTAACACAAACCCTAAACCAAATCACAACACTAACCGGAACCTTACCCTAAACCTAACCCTTACCTAACTCTAACCCTAACTATAAAACAAACCCTAACACTAAACCTAACCCTAACCTTAACACTAATCCTAAATCTAACCATAACCCTAACCCTAACCGTAACACTAACATTAACCCTAACCCTAAACATCTCTAAATCATGATTAGCACATTCACTGGCAGGAACAAGTTGTGTAGGGGTGATTGGTCAGTACAAAAGTGGTATTCATTTGAACTGATTGGTTTAAGCCAAGAGGGGTGTTCGTGCTGAACTACAAGATTTCCCAACTTGTTATTAACCAAATAAACTCCTGGAAGGGTTATCTGACATCCCAGGTATTTCCAGGTCTCATGCTGATTGGTGGCTACTAGGGGGCTGCTATGGATCCCCACCTAGCCTGACTGAGTCAGGGACACCTGGTGCAGCAGATCTCTCCTGATATTTGTAGATAAACAACTTAGCAGGGTGGGAATGTGCCAAGGAGTGCTTTGTGGGTTTTTTCAAGGACAAAGGCCATGTCCCTTCCTTGGACAGGCTTTGCTCTGAGATAGAGGCTGGTTTTTCAAACCATGGCCCTTACCCTAACCCTAGCCTAACCTAAAACTTAGACCTGACATTAGCCCTATCCCTATCTTTAATCCTAGTTCTAAGCCTAGACTTAATCCTAAACCTAATTTTAACCCTAGCCCTTACCCTAAATTTATCAGTTACCCTAGCACCAAACATAGCTGTAACATCATACCTTACACAAACCCTAATGCTAACCCTAACCCTAGCCCTAAACCTAGGCCTAAATCTCACCAACCCTACCCCAAACCATATATCTATTACTAGTCCTAATCCTAGCCCTCATTCTAGCTCTAACCCTAACTCTAACCATGTCCCTTATTCTGAACATAACACTAAGCTTAGGTCTAAACCTGACACTAACCCTAAAGCAAACACTACCCCTACCTCTACTGGTAGACCTATACCTATATCTAACAGTAACATTAGCACTAGACCAAACCTAACCCTAAATAGAGTCATAAATCTAGACTTAGCCCTAAATAAATACCTAGCCCTAGCCCTAACAATAACCGTTAACCTAACGTAAAGACTAACGCTATCCCTAGACCAAACGCTAGCCATAAATCTGGCCCTCACCCTAAGCCTAACCCCAACCCGACACTGACAATTACCCCAAATCAAACCCTAGATCTGAATCTTATCCGAACCCCAAACCTAACTAGGACACTGGACTTATCCATAACCCTAACCCTAAAACTAGCCATAACCATATCCTTAGCTCTTACATTACCCATAGCCCTAATGATAGCCATAAACCTCACACAAAACATTGCCCTTATCATAGACGTAAACCTAACGCAAAGACTAACTCTATTGTAACCCTAACCATGAGCCTAGACCTAACACTAAACCTAACCTTCGCCCTAACCCTAATTCTAACTCAAACTCTAACTTTAATCTAAACATTACCCTAACACTAAACCTAACATTAGACCTCACTCTAAACCTAACCCTCACACTAGCCCTGATCCTAGCTCAAACGCTAACACTTACCCCAAAACTAACCCTGACTCTAATCCTAGGCCTAAGCCTAACCCTATCACTAATTCTAACCTTAACTCTAGCTGTAACCTTACTTCTAACCCTATCCATTACCCTAAAGATAAGCCTAACACAAAAGCCAATCCTAGGCTTAACGCTAACACTACTGCTAACACTAACCCTATTCCTTACTCTAAACCTAACCAGAAACCTTAACCTAACCCTATCAATTACCCTAAGCCACACCCTAACCCTATCCCTAAAGCTAATTCAAGACTTAACCCTAAATCTTAACCTAAACCAAACCCTACTCAATCCCTGACCCTAATATTACACCTAGCTTTAAACCTGACCCTTAACCTAAACTTAACCCTTACACTAGACCTAGCCATAACCTAACTATAAAATTAACCATAATCATAAACTCAGACCTGACATTAGCACCAGTCCTAATCCTAGCCCTAACCCTAACACAAACACTAGTCCTCATCTTAGGCAGATAACTAGCCTTAATCCTAACTCAAACCCTAATTCTTGTCCTATCTCTAGTTTTAACCCTCACCCTAGACCTGAACTTAGGTATAACCCAATCATTGCCCCTTAACCCTATCACTAAACCTAACCCCAACACTATCCATATCTCTAGCCCTAACCATAGGCATAACCCTAACACTAACCCTAGCCCTAATCCTAGCCCTAATTTAGCCCTAACCATACCTTTACCCCTAACCTTGGCCTAAGACTAACTCTAACTCTCCCCCAGCACTATTATTAGTTCAACCCTATCCATTACAATAAACATAACACAAGCCCTAACCTTAACCCTAACCCTAGCCCTAGACCCTACTCTAGATCTAACCATAACTCTACATTTGACACTAACCCTAAGCCTAATCCTAAACCTACAACTAGACCTAACACGATTGCTAATCCTAAAACCAGCCGTAAACTTAGCCTTATCCCTTAAACAAAACCGAGACATTGTCCTAACCCTAAATGTTAACCTAAACCAAACCCTAACCCTAAACCTAGTCATAATATTCCAGCTCTAATTCAGGTCATTTTCCAAAAATTAACCCTGACCCTGACTTTTATTCTAACACTAACCTTAGTTCTAAATATCACACTAATCCTAAAGAGAGCGATAACCATAGATCTAGACCAAATAATAACTCTATCATAACCTTAGTTCTTATATTAGCCATAGGCCTAACCCTAGCCCTAAAGCTAACAGAAAAACTAGCCCTAATCTGAGCCCTAACACGAGAAGTAAACCTAAACTAAACCTAAACCTTGCCTTAGCCCTAACCCTAACCCTAAACCTATCCCTATCCCTAGCTCTAACACTATCACTTACCCTAAGCCAAACCCTATCCATAACGCTAACCTTAGTCCTAATCCTAATCCATAGCCTAATCCAAACCCTAATCCTATTACTAGTCCTAACTCTAGCCCTCATTCTAGCTCTAACCCTAACTCAAATCCTTACCCTAACACAAACCCTTGGTCTAAATCTGACCTCACCCTAATCCAAACTCTAAAACTAGCCCTACCAGTAAACTTATACCTAAACCTAACCCTAACTCTAGCCCTAGACCTAAGCCTAATCCTTAATATAGCCATAACTCTAGACCTAGACCTAAAAATAACCCTGAGCCCTAGCCCTAACATAATCCTTAACCTAAAGCAAACACTAACCCTATCCCTAGACCTAACTCTAGTCCTAATTCTGTCTTTCACCTTAAAACTAACTTGAACCTGAACACTGACCCTAACACTAACATTAAAACTAGGTCTAAACCTGAATCTAACCGAAAACCTTAACCTAACGCTAGACATAGCCATAACTCTAACCCTAAAACTAGCTCTAATCAGAACCCTAGATCTGTCATTACACATAGCCTTAACCCTGGGCCTATACCTAACACAAAACCTAGCCCTAATCTGAGGCCTAACCTACCCTAAGCATAACCATGATCCTAAATGTAGCCCTAACCCAAACCCTCGCCTTACACATAACCTAGCTCAAAGCCTAACCCTTACCCTAAACATAACCCAAGCCCTATTCCTAAACAAAAACCTAATCTTAGCCCTAATCCTAACCTTAAACCTAGTACTAACACTAGTTCTAACACTAAAATTACCCTAACCCTAACCCTAATGATAACCCTAGCCCTAAACCTAACCCTATCACTAACCCTAATCATAAACCTAACCCTCAACCTAACCCTAAACCTAAATCTTGCCATAAACTTAACCCTAAACCTCACCATAATTCAAAACTGAACCTATCCCTAAACCTATATTTAACCATAACCTAAATTTAACCCTAAACCTAATCTAACATCTAATCCAATACATTACTCTAAAACAAACCCTAACCTTAATGAAGACCCTAGCCCTAAATCAAACCCTAACCATAACCATAATCATAACCCTAACCCATACCTAAAACTAAAAGTAACACTTCCAATAGCCGTAACCATAGCTTAATCGCTAACACTTACCCTACACCTAACACTAGACCAATCCGTAACCATAACCCTAACTCTAGTCCTAGCCCTAACACTAAACCTAGACCTTATCCTAGTCCTAATTTAGCCCTATTCCTAACGCTAACCCAAACCCTAGAATTACGTCTAACTATAATTCTCAGAAAATACCTATCCCTACTTCTAACCCTATACTTACTGTAACCCTAACCCAAGCTCTAATCCTAGTCGTAACCCTTGTACTATTCTTAGCCCTAGGCCTAACTCTACATGGAAACCTATCTCTAAAACCAACCCTAAACCGATGCCTCAGCATAACCCAGAAACTAGTTCTAACCCTAATGCTAATTCTAAAATAGCCCTAACCCTAGCCCAAGCTCTAAAACAAAATGGAGCCATACACCTAACACTAATCCTTACCCTAGAACAAACCCTAACACTACACCAGCCCTAACCCTAGCCCTAATTTGACACCTAATCTTAACCCTATACATAACCATGACCCTGACTCATATCCAAACACTAAACCTAGCTCTAAACATCACCCTAACCTTAAACCTAAACCTAACACTAGACCTAGCCCTAAACCTAACCCTAAAACTAACCCTAATAGTAACCCTAATTCTTACAATAGCTGTAACCATAACACTAGCCCTAACCCTAATACAAAACTAGCCCTAATCCAAGGCTTAACACAAGCTTTAACCCTAAACCTAACCCTAACTCTAGGCCTAATCCTAGCTTTAACTCTATTTCTTACCCTAAGCCAAACCTCACCCTAATGCTCACCGTATTCTTAGCACTAATCCATAGCCTTACCAAAGCCTAACTCTATAACTAGTCCTAACCCTAGCCTTCATCCTAGATATAACCAAATCCCAAACCCTAACCCTATCCCTGATCATTGTTCTGACCCTAAAACTAATCTTAGGTCTAAATCTAAACCTAAACCTAAACCAAAACCTAACACTGGCCCTACTGGTAACCTTATATCTAAACTAACCCTAACACTAGCCCTAGACCTAAACCTACTCCTAAATCTAGCCATAACTATAGCTTTAGTCCTAAAGACAAAATAGACCTAGCCTTAACAATGACCCTTAACTTAAACAAAACTCTAACCCTACCTCTAGACCTAACCCTGGTCCTAATTCTGCCTTTAACCCTAACCATTAACCTACCCGAGCACTGTCAGTCACTAACACTAACCCTAGTTATAAACTTAACTTTAACACTAAAAATAACCCTAAAAGTATACCATAAAACTAGTCTTAATCATTACACTAGTTCTTACATTAGCCATTGACCTAACCTATCACAAACCTAGCCTTAATCCAAGCCCTACCTTAGCAATAAACCTAAAGTTAAACTTAACAATAACCCTAGCCCTAACCACAACCCTAAGCCTAACCCTAGATCAAATCCTAACCATAAATCTAGCCCTAGGCATAAACCTAACCCTATTTCGAATTCTAACCATTTCATTATCCTTAACCTAACATGAATCATAAATATAACCCTACCATTACCCTAATCATAATCCTAAAATTCATTCAAGCCCAAACTTGAAACCTTAACCCATCCCAAACCCTAACCCAGACCTTGACCCTAATAATACCCCTAGATCGAAACTTGACTGTAACACAACACCTAACCCTTAGCCTAGATGTAGCCATTAACCTCATCCTAAAACTATCTTTAAGCATAATTCCGGAACTAAAATTAGCCCTAGCCCTAATCCTAGCCCTAATTCTAAAAACACACCTAGCCCTCATCCTGGTCCTAAAACTCCCCTTAATCATAACCCAAATTCTAGCCCTACACCTAACCCTAATTCTAAGCCTCAACCTACCTCTAAATCTACTGATAACATCATCCCTTACCCTAAATTTAAAACTAACCCTAACCCTAACCCTAGGCTTAAACACAGAACCTAGCCCTAATCCTAGCCCTAATTTAGCTCGACCTATAACCCTATCCTATCGCTAGCCCTAAGAGTAACTCTAACTGTTGCCATAGCCCTAGCCCTATCCCTTGTTCTATCCCTATCTGCTACCATAAACCTAACACTAGCCCCAATACTTGCCCTCAAGTTAGTCCCAGCCTAACCCTAACTCTAAATCTGACATTAAACCTAAACCTAAGCCTAACACTAACACTAGCCCTAACCATAAGGATAATC
The DNA here is from genome assembly GCF_047511675.1 of Marmota flaviventris. Taxonomy (NCBI): domain Eukaryota; kingdom Metazoa; phylum Chordata; class Mammalia; order Rodentia; family Sciuridae; genus Marmota; species Marmota flaviventris. The sequence goes on along the minus strand of NW_027288138.1, from coordinate 80,165 downwards.
ATAAAACTAGCCCTAACCCTAATCCTAGCAGTAAACCAAAACCGAGCAATAGACCTTACCCTAAACCTTAACTTAAACCAAACACTAACACTTCACCTAGATCTAAACCTAGCCCTAATTCGAGAATTAAGCCTCACTTTAAAAATAATCTTGATCCACTCACCCTAGTTATATACACTGCCCTAAACTCAAACCGAACACTGACATTAACAATAGCCCTAATTCGACTCTTAACGCTAACCCTAAAACTAACCCTGACCCTCACTCCTATCCTAACAAGAACCGTAGCTATAAATATCACCTTAACCTTAAACCTAACACTAACACTCAAACTACACCTAACCCTAACCCTAAAACTTACCCTAATGGAAACCCTAGTTCTTACATTAGCTGTTGCCCTAATCCTAGCCCTAACCCTAATGCATATCTAGCCCTAAACCGAGCCCTAAACCTAGCTTTAACTCTAACTCTAACCCTAACGTTAGCCCTAATCCTAGAATAAATCAATCCCTTACCCTAAGTGAAATCCTAAACCTAAGAGTAACCCTAGACTTATCCATAGTCCTCAGACTAACCAAAATCCTAACCCTATTAATAGTCCTAACCCTAGCCTTCATTTTAGCTCTAACCCTATCTCAAATACTAACTCTAACCCTGACACTTACTCTGACCCTAACAGTAAAACTAGGTCTAAACCTAACACCAACCCTAACCCAAAATTTACCATACTCCTATCCCTAGACCTAACTCTGAACTTAACTCTCAGCCTAGCCGTAATCATACCTCAAAACCAAACCCTTACACTAAACAAAATCCTAAACCTAATCCTAGTTCTGACAGTCACCTTAACACTAACACAAACCTAACCCTAACCATAACCCCAGCCCTAACCTTAATTATAACTGTATCCATTACCATAAAAATAACCCTTACCATAATGCTACCCCTAGGTTTAACCCTAAACCTATCACTTTCCCCAAAACTAGCAATTACCCTAAAGCTACTCTGAACCATAAACCTAACCCAATCATTATGGTAATTATAACCCTAATGCTAATTCGAGCCCTAACCTAACCTCAAACCTAAAACAAACCCTAAAACTGAGCATGACCCTAATAATTCCCCTAGCTATAAACCTGACTCTTACCTACCTAAACCTTATACTATACTTAGCCATAAACCTAACTCTAATACTATTCCAACATTAACCATAGACCTGATATTAAGCCTAGCCTTAATCCTGTCCCTAACCCTAAAACAAACCCTAACCCTTATCTAGCCCTGAACATAGCCTTAATTTTATCCCTAACCTACACCCTAGGCCTAAACGTAACACTAACTCTAGCCTCAATATTAGCCCTTATTTAGCCCTATCTCTAATCCTAACCCTAACTCTAGAACAAAGACTAACTATAATTCTCACCCTAAACCTAACCCTAGTTCTAAATCTATCCCTTATTAGAACCCTAATCCTAGCCCTAATCCTTGGTGTAACCCTAGCCCTATTCATAGGCCTGGTCATAATATTAGATTTAACCCTAACTCTAAATCTAACCTGAACCCTATGCCTAAACCTAAACCTAACAGTAGCACTAACGCTAAATCTAATCCTAAAACTAGCTCTAATCCTATCTCTAGCCCTAAAACAAACCGAGTCATAGCCATAACCCTAACCCTTAACCTAAACCAAACCCTAACCCTACACCTAGGCCTAACCATATTCTAATTCTAGTCCTAAACCTAACACGAAAAATAACCCTGACCCTAACACTAACCCTGGCTCTAAACATCATCATCACCATAAACTTCAACCTAACACTACACCTAGCCCTAACCCTAACCCTATAACTAGTGCTAATCATAACCCTACTTCATAGATTAGCCATAGCCTTAACACTAGCCCTAAGCTAACCCTAAACCTAGCCTTAATCCGAGTCCTAAACCTAGCTTTAACCCTAAACTTAAACCTAACCCTAACCCCAAACTAGCCTTAATCCTATGCATAACCCTAGCTCTAAACTTAGGTCTAAATCTATCCATTACCCTATCAGTAACCCTAATCTTAAGCTAACCCTAGGCCTAAACTTAACCCTATCCATTACACTAAACCAAACCTAAACCCTAAAACTAACCCTGTCATTACCTTAAACTGAAACCCTAACATAACCCAAACCCTAAACCTGACCCTGACCCTAAATATAACCCTTGATATAAACCTGAATCTTACCCTAAACCTAATCCTTATACTGGACCAAACCATAAACCTAACACTAAATCTAGCCCTAACTATAACCCTAGAACTGACATTAGCCCTAGCCCTAATAATATCCCTAATGCTAACACAAACCCTAAACATTATCCTATCCATAAACTTAGCCTTAATCATAACCCTAACCCTAACTCTGCCCTAACCCTAATACTAACCCTTGCCCTAGCACTAAACCTAGCCAAAATCACATCCCATACCCTAAACGTAACCCTAATCCTAACCCTAAACCTTGTTGTCACAATTACCCTATACTTACCTTTACCTTTAACACTAGATTGAAAACTAACTTTAATCTAACCCTAACTCGATGCCTATGCCTAAAACTAACCCAAACACTGATACTAATTCTAAAACTAGCTCTAACCCTAGCCTTAACTGTAACCTTAGCCATAATTTAGCCCTATCCCTAACCCTAACCTTTATCCTAGCCGTAAGAATAACTCTAACTCTCACAATGGCCCTATCACTCATTCTAATCCTCTCCCTTCCCATAAAACTAACCCTATGCCAAATCCTAGTCCTAACCCTTGCCCTATCCTTAGCCCTAGCACTAACCTTAGATAAAAACCTAACTCTTAATTTAACCCTAAACCGAAGACTAAGCCTAATTCTAAGACTAGCCCTAACCCTAACACTAATCCTAAAATTTGCCCTAACCCTAACCCTAGCCCTAAAACTAAACTGATCCAAAGCTCTAACCCTAACCCTCAACCTAGACCAAACACTAACCCTACACCTAGCCCTAACCCCTGCCTTAATTCGAGTTTTAAGCCAAAGCCTAAAGCTAAACCTGACCCTTACTCTGACTATAACACTAACCCATGGTCTAAATATCACACTAATTCTAACCATAAACCTAACACTAAACCTAGCCCTAAAACACTAAAATTAGCCATAATCATGACCCTAGTACTTACATTAGCCATAGCCGTATCCCTAGCACTAACTTAACACAAACCTAGCCCTAATCATAACCATGACCCTAGACCTGAACTGATTTCTAACTCTATCCATTACCATAACCATAACCATAACCACAACCATAAACATAACCATAACCATAACACTAATGCTAATTTGAGCCCTAAATTTAAACCTTAACCTATCCCAAACCCTAACTCAGAACTTGACCCTCATAATACCCCTAGCTCTAAACCTGACACTAAACCTAAACCTAAACCTTCAAAGAGATGTACCCATAATCGTAACCCTAAAACTATCTTTAAACATAATTCTGGACCTGAAATTAGCCCTAGCACTAATTGTAGCCCTAACCCTAAAAAAAAGTACCCTAGCCCTCATCCTAGCCATAAACCTAGCCTTTATCATAATGCTAACAATAATCATAGTCCTAGTCCTAATTATAATCTTCACTCTACCTCTAAACATAGCTAAAAAGCCATCCCTTACCCCAAATTTGGCCTAATTCTTTACCTAAACTCTAAACCCTAACCCTAGGCTTAAACTAAACACTAAACCTAGCCCTAATCCTAGCCCTAATTGAGCCGTATCTCTAACCCTAACCATAGCCCTAAGACTAACTCTCACCCTAGCCCTATCCCTAGTTCTAACCCTAACCTTTACCATAACCCTAAACCTAGCCATAACACCCCTAGCCCGAGATCTAACCCTATATCAAAATTTAACCCTAACCCAATCACTAAGCCTAAGCCTAACACTAACACTAGCCCTAATCTAACACTAGGACTAAAACAAAACCAAGTTTTAGCCTTAACCCTAAACCGTAACTTAAACCAAACCCTAACACTACAACTAGACCTAGCCCTAGCCCTAATTCGAGTCCTAATCCTAACCTTAAAACCAACCCTGACCTTGACTCATATCCTAACACTCACCCTAGCTCTAAACACCACGCTCAACTTAAACTGAACCCTAAAAGTAACCCTAGCCCTAATTCGAGTCCTAACACTAACCCTAACACTCCACCTGACCCTGACTCCTATCCTAACATAAAACCTAGCTACACATATCACCCTAACCTTAAACCTAACCCTAACACTAAATCTAACACATATCCTAACACTAAAACTAACTATAATGGTAACCCTATTTCTTACATTAACCATTGCCCTAAACCTAGCCCTAACCCTAACACAGAACCTAACTCTAACCCTTGCCCTAAGCCTAGGCCTAACCCAAAGCCTAATGCTAATCCTAGCCTTTATTTAATCCTATCCTAACCCTAAACCTAGCCATAAGAATAACACTAGCTCTTGCCCTAGCCCTAGTCCTAGTTCTACCTTTAGCCTTATTCCTAACCCTAGATCTAAGCCTAAGTCTAAGTCTAAACCTAACTGTAAATTTAACTTTAACAATAAGCCTAAAACAAACCCTAACACTACCCATATCCATAATGCTAATCGTAAAACTGGCCCTATCCATAGCACAAGCCATAAACCAAAACCAAGCCATAGCCCTAATCCTAACCCTTAACCTAAATCAAATGCTAACCTTACAAATAGCCCTAAAACTAAGTCTAAAACTAACCCTGACTCTGACACTGACCGAAACACTAATCCTAGCTATAAAAATCACCCTTAAATTAATAACATTAATAACACTACATCTAGACTTCACCTAATCCTAAAACTAGCCTTAATCAAAACCCTAGTTCATACATTAGTCATTGTCCTATCCATAGCCCTATCCCTAACACAAATTCTACCCCTAATCCGAGCCCTAACCCTAGGTTTAATCCTAATGCTGGTCCTATCTCTAACCCTAACACTAGCCCTATCCCTAACTCTAACCCTATTACTTACACTAATCCAAACCCTAACCCAAAGGCTAATCTGAGTTCTAATACCAATCCTTAGCCTAACTTAAACTCTAACTATATTACTAGTCTTAACCCTAGCCCTCATTCTACCTCTAAACATAACCCTGACCCTCATCTGACCCTAGGAGTAACCCTAGGTCTAAACCTGACCCTAACCCTAAACAAATCCTAACACTAGCCCTACTGGTAAACCTCTACCTATACCTAAGCCTAACACAAGACCTAGACCCAAAGCTAACCATAAATATAGCTATAACTCTAGCCCTAGACTTAAACAAAAACCTAGCACTAGCCCTACAATAATTCTTTTTTTTTTCTTTTTTTATTGGTAGTTCAAAACATTACAAAGATATTGACATATCATATTTCATACATTTGATTCAAGTGGGTTTTGAACTCCCAATTTTACCCCAAATACAGATTGCAGAATCACGTCGGTTACACATTCACATTTTTACATAATGCCCTATTAGTAACTGTTGTATTCTGCTACCTTTCCTCTCCTTTACTATCTCCCCTCCCCTCCCCTCCAATCTTCTCTCTCTACCCCATCTACTGTAATTCATTACTCTCCTTGTTTATTATCCCATTCCCCTCACAACCTCTTATATGTAATTTTATATAACCATGCGGGTCTCCCTCCATTACCATGCAATTTCCCTTATTTCTCCCTTTCCCTCCCACCTCATGTATCTGTTTAATGTTAATCTTTTCTTCCTGCTCTTCCTCCCTGCTTTGTGCTTAGTTGCTCTCATTATATCAAAGAAGACATTTGGTATTTGTTTTTTAGGGATTGGCTAGCTTCACTAAGCATAATCTGCTCTAGAGCCATCCATTTCCCTGCAAATTCCATGATTTTGTTATTTTTCTCCATACTGCTTTCCAAATCCTACAATAATTCTTAACATAAACCGAATACTTACCCTACTCCTACACCTAAACCTAGTGCTAATGCTGGCTCTAACTCTAACCCTAATCTTATCCCCAAAACTGACCCAGTTTCTAACACTGAATCTAGCTTTAAAACTGACACTCACCCAAAACCTAGACCTAACACTACACCTAGCCATAACCCTAACCCTAAAACTAGCCCTAATCATAACCCTATGTCTTACAGTACCCATGGCCCTAACCCTAGCCCTAAACTAGCACAAAATCGAGCCCTAATCCAAGGCCTGAACATAGCCCTAAGCATTACCCTAAATCTAACTCTAGCCCTAACCCTAACCCTAAGCCTTGCTTTAGACCTAACCCTACCTCAAAGCCTCAACGTTACCCTTAACATAACCCAAGTCCTATCCCAAACTCTAACCTAACACTAGCCCTAATCCTAACCTTAACCATAGACCTAACCATAGCTCTAATTATATCCACTACACTAACCCTAGCCCTAATCCTAACCATAACCCTAACCCTAAACCTAGTTCTAATTCTATCCATTACCCTAACTATAATCGTATCCCTAATATTAAGCCTAGGCTTAACCCTAAGCCTATCACAATCCCTAAACCTATTCATTGCCCTAAAACTAACCTGAACCCTAATCCTAATCCTATTCATTATCCTAACTCTAAATCTAACACTAATGCTAATTCGAGCCGTAAAACCTAAACCTTAACCTAAACCAAACAATAAGCTGTACACTGACCGTAATAATACGCATAGCACTAAACTTGACCCTTACTCTAAATCTAACCCTTACACTAGACCTAATCATAAACATAACCAAAAACATATTCCTACATGTAACCCTAGACCTGACATTAGCCCTAGCCCTAATCGTAGCCCTAACCCTAACACGAACACTAGCTCTCGTCCTAGACCAAAACCTAGCCTTAATCATAACCCTAACCCGAATTCTAACATAGTCCCTATCCCTAAACCTAGTTATAACCCCATTGCTTACTGTAAACCTAACCCAAACCCTAACCCTAACACTAACTCTAGCCCTAACCTTAACACTAGGACTAACCCAAACACTAACACTCCCACTAATTCTAAACCTAATCCTAATCCTAGCTTCAAGACTACTCCGCCCTAGCCCTAGCCCTAATTCTAACCCTATCACTTACTGTAACCTTATTCATAGCCATAGTCTAGAATAACACTAGCCCTGACCTTAAAACTTGCCCTAACCCTAGATCTAAACCTAACACTAAATCTAACCCTAATTCTACACCTAAACCTCACCCTAACACTAGTCCTTACCCTAACGCTAATTCTAAAACAAGCCCGAATCAAAGGCTTAGCTCTAAAACTAAACAAACAATAACACTAACCCTAAACTTTTACCTAAACCAAAGCCTAACTTTACTTCTAGCCCTAAGCCTAGCCCTAATTCTACTCATAATCTTAACCCTAAAACTACTTTTGAACCTGTCTCTGACATTAACACTAACCCTACCTCTTTTTTTTTCTTTTTTTCTAACCCTACCTCTAAACATCACCCTAAACCTAAAACTTACTCTAACACACGACCTAGTCCTAACCCTAATTCTAAAATTAGTTCTAATCAAAACCCTAGATCATACAATAACGATAATCTTAAAACTAATGCTAACCAAAACCTAGCCCAAATCTTAGACCTAACCCTAGCTTTCACCTTATCCCTAACCCTAACACTAGCCCTAAACCTAACCTGAACCCTAGCTCTAATTTAGCTCTAACCTTATCTTTACCCTAGCCAAACCCCAACCCTAATTCTAACCCTAGTCCTAAAACTAATCCTTAGTCTAACCCAAAATTTAACCCTATTACTAGTCCTAACCCTAGCACCCATTCTTGTTATAACCATAACCCAAATTTTAACCCTATCCCTGACTCTTATTCTGACCCTCAATCTAAAGCAAACTCTAACATTAGCCCTACCCATAACCCTATATCTAAATGTAACCCTAATACTAGACCTAGATTAAATCTAATCCTAAATCCAGACATATCTTTAGCAAATACCAAAACAAAAACATAGCCCTAGCTCTAATGATAACCCTTAACCTAAGCCAAACATGAACCTTACCTCCAGACCTAACCAATCCTAATTCTGTCTCTGGCCCTAAACCTAACCCTTATCCTGACACTAACACTAAGCCTAGCTATAAAACTGATGCTAACTGAAAACCAAACCTACCATTAGGCCTAGCCATAATGGTAAACATAACCCTTACTTTACCATAGCACTAAAACTAGCTCTAAACCTAACACAAAACCTAGCCCTAATCGTAGGCCTAAATCTAGCCCAAGGTGTAAACCTAAGCCTAACCTAATCTTATCCCTTATCCTAACCCTAACCCTCATGCTAACCTTAAAACTCGCCTTAGACTTAACCCTATGTAAAACCCAAAATCGAACCCTAAACATAACCCTAGCCCTATCCATAAACCTAAACCTAATCCTAGCCCTAATCATAATGTTAACACTAGCCCTAATACTATTCTAAAATTTTCCATTACCCTAAACCGAACCTTAACCCTAATGATAAACCTAGCTCTAATCCTAATTTTAAACCTAATACTACACATAACCCTAAACCGAACCTTCATTGTAGCCTTAACCCTAGATAAAAAGCTAACACTTACTCTGACACTAAACCTAGCCCAAACCCTAACACTAACCCTAAACCTAAAACTACCCCAACCCTAACCTGAAATCTAACCCTATCCATTACCCTAACTCTAATGATAATCTTAGCACTAACCCTAACACTAACCCTAAACCTAAAACTATGCCTAATCCTAACCTGATATCTAACCCTATCCATTAACCTAACTCTAAAGATAACCTTATCCCTAACCCTAACATTAACCCTAAACTTAACCATAAATCTAACCAGAGACATAATCCTAAACCTAACACTCACCCTAGATCTAACCCTACCTCAAAACATATACTGTACCCTAAACCTAAACATAGCCCTAGCCCTAACCCTAACCCTAACTCTAGCCCTAATTCTATTCAAAACCCTAGTCCTAACCCTAGCTCTAATGCTATTCATTACCCTAAATATAACCTAACCCAAATGCAAACCCTAGGCCTAACCCTAACCCTATCACTAACCCTAACCCTACCAATTACGCTATCTTAACCTAAATCCTAAACCTAAACCTATCCATTAACCTAAGGCTAATTTTAACCCTAATGCTAATTTGAGGCATAATCCTAATTATTAACCTAACACAAAACTGAATCCTGACCCTGACCCTAAAAACACACCTTACCCTTAACCTGTTCCTTACCCTAAACCTACTATTAGACCTAGCCATGAATCTAACCATATAACTATCCATAGCTGTAACCCTAACCTGACATTATCACTATCTCTAAAACTTGCCCTAACCGTAACACAAAAACTAGCCCTCATCCAAACCACAAATCAAGCTTCAATCCTTACACAAAAATAACCATAGGCCTATCCCTCACCCTTTTGCTAACTCTAACACTATCAATTACCCTACACCTAACATGAACCCTAAACCTAAAACTATCATTACCCTAACCAAACTCTAATGCTAATTCAAGTCTAAACCTAAACCCTAACATAAACCAAACCTGAAACCTAATTCTAACTGTAATAATATCCCTAGCTCTAAACCTGACCCTTACCCTAAACCTAACCCTTACACTAGACCTAGACATAAATCTAACCCTCAATCTATTCCTAATGTAAGCCTAGACCTGATATTAGCCCTAGCCTTAATTCTTGCCATAACCCTAAAACAAACCTGAGCACACATCCTAGCCCTAAACCTAGCCTTATTATTAAACCAAACCATAACCCTACCCCTAACCAAAATTCTAACCTTCAACCTAACTCTAAAACTAGCTCTAACCCCATCCCTTCCACTACACCTAAACCTATCCCCAAACCTAAACCTATGTCTAACCCTAATACAAATGCTAGACGTAAACCTAGCCCTAATTTACCCCTAAAACCAACCTAAACCTAGCCCTAAGACTAACACTAACTCTCGCCCTAGTCATTTTTCTAGTGCTAACACCATCCCTTACCATATTCTTATCACTTGCCTTTACATTAGCCCTAACCCTAGCTCTAGCCCTAATCTTATATCTAAGCCTAACTCTAAATCAAACCCTAACCCTAAGATAAACCTCTCACTAAAACAGGCTGAAATAATAATGCTAATCCTAAAACTATATTTAACCTAGCACTAGCCCTAATCAACAACCAAGCCATAGACCTAACCCTAACCTTTAACATAAACCAAACCCTAAACCTACACCTACCCCTAAACCTAACTCTAATTTGAGTCCTATACCTAACCCTAAAACAAACCCTGACCCTGACTCTGACACTAACACTAACCCTGGCTATGAACACCACTCAAAACCTATACCTAAACCTAACCCTATACCTAGCCCTAAAACTAACCCTAAAACAAGTTCTACTCATAACCTTAGTTCTTACATTAGCTGAAGCCCAAAATCTAGCCCTAATCTAACCCCAAACCTATCCCTAATCGGAGCCCTAACACTAACTTTAACCCTAACCAAAAACCTAATTCTAGCTCTAACACTTACCCTAAACCTAACCATAAAAAAACCCTTGCCATTACCCAAAACCTAACCATAACCCTAGCTTTAATCCTAATAATAAACCTACCCCTAACCCCAGCTGTAACCCTATCCATTACCCTAATCCTAATCCTAACCCTAGGATAACCCTGAACTTATTCCTAACCATAAACCTGTACATTACCATAAACCTAACCTGAACCCTAAACCTAAACATATCCATAAATTTAATCCTAACACTTATAAGCTTAACCCTAAAACTATCTCTAACCATAACCTAGACCTGACATTAGCCCTTGCACTAATGAAGCCCTAATACCAGAACAAACTCTAGCCCAAATTCTAGTGCTAATCTTAGCCTTAATCCTAAACCTAACCCTAACTAACCATAAAACTAAATTTAATTTTAACACTTGCCCTAGTTCTAAAGCTAGCCATAACATCATATGTGTCCATAAGCATAACCATAAGCCTAGCCATAAACCTAGGCTCAGCCTTAATACTAACCCTAGCTCTAATCCTAGCCTTAATGAAGCCATAATTCTAACCCTATATCTAAACCTAACACTAAGACTAACTCTAACTCTCGCCCTACCACTAGCCATACTTCTTACACTATCCCTTATGATAATTCAAACCCTAGACCTAACCCTAGTCATAACCTTCACTGTAGTCCTAAACCTAGATCTAACCCTATCTCTAAATATAAACCTAAACCTACCCCTAAACCACACCCTAACACTAGCTCTAACCCTAATGCTAATTTGAAATTTAGCCCTAACCCTAGCCCTAGCCCTCAAGCAAAACAGAGCCATAGCAGTGACTCTAAACTTTAACCTTAACCAAAACCTAACTCTACACCTAGTCCAAACACTCTAACACTAACCTTAGCCCTAAACCTAGATCTAAATCAAACCCTTACCCTAAGCAAAATCCTATACTGAAGAGTAACCCTAGACCTATCTCTAGTCTTTAAACTAATCAAAACCCTAACCCTTTTAATAGTCCTAACCCTAGCCTTTTTTTAGCTCAAACACAATCCGAAAGCCTAAACCTAACCCTGATCCTTATTCTGACCCTAACACTAAACCTAGGTCTAACCCTAATACCAACCCTAACCCAAAATTTACCATAATCCTATCCCTAGGCCTAATTCTAAACCAAACTCTCAGCCTAGCAATAACCATAGCTCAGAACCTAACCCTTATGCTAAACAAAACCCTGAACGTAATCCTAGTTCTAACCCTCACCATAACCCTAGCACAAGACCTAATTTTAACTATAAACCTTGCCCTAACTTTAACTCTAACTGTATCCATTACCCTAAACATAACCCTTACCATAATTCTAACCCAGGTTTAACCCTAACCCTGTCGCTTTCCACAAACCTTTCAATTAGCCTAACCTACCGTGAACCCTATACCTAATCCAATTATTACACTAACCCTAATCCGAATGCTAATTTGATCGCTAACCCTAACCTCAAACGTAAACCAAACCCTAATAGTAACCGTGACCCTAATAATTCCCCTAGCTATAAACCAGACTCTTACCCTACCTAAACCTTACACTAGACCTAGCCATAAAACTAACCCTAAAACTATTCCTAACCTTAACCCTAGACGTGATATTAACCCTAGCCATAATCCTAGCCCTAACCCTAACATAAACCCTATCCCTTATCCTAGCCCTATGCATAGCCTAATTTTATCCCTAACCCAAACCCTAGGCCTAAACCTAACACTAACCCTAGCCCTAATCTTAGCCCTAATTTAGCCCTATCCCTAACCCTAACCCTAATCCTAGACCAAAGACTAACTCTAACTCTAACTCTCACCTAACCCTAGTTCCAAACCTATCCCTTACTAGAACCCTAATACTAGCCCTAACCCTTGGTCTAACCCTAGCCCTATTCATGGCCCTGGCCATAACCTTAGATCTCACCGTAACTCTAAATCTAATCCTAACCCTAAGCCTAAACCTAAACCCAAACCTAACACTAGCCCTAATGCTAATACTAATCCTAAAATTAGCCCTAACACTAGCCCTACAACTAAAACAAATCCGAGCCATAGCCGTAACCCAAACCCTTATCCTAAACTAAACCTAAAACCTACACCTATCCCTAAACATATCCTAACTCTAGTCCTAACCCTAACCCGAAAACTAACCCTGACCCTGACTCTAACACTAACCCTGGCTCTAAACACCATCATCACTATCAACCTGAACCTAACACTAGACATAGCCCTAACCCTAACGCTATAACTAGCACTAATCATAACCCTGCTTCATACATTAGCCATAGCCTTAACCCTAGCCAGAAACTTAACCCAAAACCTATCTTTAAACCGAGTAGTAAACCTAGCCTTAAACCTAACCTTAAACCTAAGCCTAACCCAAAACTATCCCCAATCCTATACATAACCCTAGCCCTTACCTTAGGTCTAAACCTATCCATTACACTAACAATAACCCTAAATATTAAGCTAACCCTAGGTCTAACCCTATCCCTATCCATTACACTAAACCAAATCTAAATCCTAAAACTAATGCTGTCATTATGCTAAACCAAAACCCTATCCTAACCCAAAACCTAAACCTGACCCTGACCCTAAATATAACCCTAGATATAAATCTGAATCTTAACCTAAACCTAATCCTTACACTGGACGAAGCCATAAACCTAACACTAAATCTAACTCTAACAATAACCCTAGACCTGACATTAGCCCTGGCCATAATATTGTATCTAACCATAACACAAACCCTAAACCTCATTCTAGCCATAAACCTAGCGTTAATCATAACCCTAACCCTAATTCTAGCCCTAACCCTAGCCATAGCCCTAAACCTAGCCAAAATCACATCCCTTACCCTAATTGTAAGCCTAACTCTAAACCTCATCCTTTTCATCACAACTGCCCTATCCATAGCCCTAGCTTTAACACTACATCGAAACCTAACTTTAAATCTAACCCTAACTCAATGCATAAGCCAAAAATTGCCCAAACCCTGATGCTAATTCTAAAACTAGCTCTAACCCTATCCCTAACCTTAACCCTAGCCATAATTTAGCCATATCCCTAAACCTAACTCTAACCCTAGCCCTAAGAATAACTCTAACTCTCACACTGGCCCTATCACTCATTCTAATCCTATCCCTTCCCATAAACCTATCCCTATCCAAATTCAAGTCCTAACCCTTTCCCTATCCTTAGGCCTAGCACTAAACTTAGATAAAAACCTAACTCTAAATTTAACGCTAAACCGAAGTCTAAGCCTAAATCTAAGACTAGCCCTAACCCTAACACTAATCCTAAAAATTTCATTAACTCTAATCCTAGCCCTAAAACCAAACCAAGCCAAAGCTCTAACCATAACCCTTAACCAAAACAAACCCCTAACCCTACACCTATCCCTAATTTGAGTTTTAAGCCAAACCCTAAAACTAACCCTGACTCTTACTCTGACCATAACACTAACCCGAGGTGTAAACATCACCCTAAACATAAACCTAAACCTAACAGTAAACCAGTAAACCTTGCCCTAAAACATTTAAATTAGCCATAAGCATAACCCTAGTACTTACCTTAGCCCTAAACCTAACCCTAGCACTAACTTAACCCAAAACCTAGCCCTAATCATAACCATAACCTGAGCCCTAAACTGATTTCTAACTCAATCCATTACCAAAACCCTAACCCTAACCCTAATGCTAATTCAAGCCCTAAGTTTAAACCTTAACATATCCCCAACCCTAACCCAGAATTTGACCCTAATAATACCCCTAGCTCTAATCCTGATGCTAACCCTAATCTTAACCCTTACACTAGACGTACCCATAATCCTTATCTAAACTATCTTTAACCATTATTCTGGACCTGAAATTAGCCCTCACACTAATCCTAGCCCTAACCCTAAAAAACAAACAAACAAACAAAAAAATCCCTAGCCCTCATCCTAGTCCTAAACTTAGGCTTAATCATAAGCCTTACCATAACCACAGCCTAACCATAATTATAACCCTCACCCTATTTCTAAACCTAGCTGTAAAGCCATCCATTACCAAAAACATTGCCCGAAAGCTAAACCTAAACTCTAAACGCTAACACTAAACTCTAACCCTAACCCTAACACTAACCCTAAATCTAGGCTTAAACTAAACACTAAACATACCACTAATACTAGCCCTAATTTAGCCCTATGTATAAGCCTAAGTCTAACCCAAATCCTGGTCCTAAGACTACCTCTCACCCTAGCTCTATCCCTAGATTTAACCATATCCCTTACCATAACCCTAAACCTAGCCACAACCCTTGCCCTATCATTAGTTCTAGCCTTCACCCTAGGTCTAACCCTCATTCCAAATTTAACGTAACACTAAGCCTAAGCCTAACACTAACACTAGCCCTAACTCTAACCATAGGACTAAATCAAAAAACCCTAACTTTAAACCTTTTCTTAAACCAAACTATAACACTACTACTAGACCTAACCCTAGTCCTAGTTTGACTCCTAACCCAAACCCTAAAATCAACCCTGATGCTGCCTCATATCCTAACACTCACCCTAGCTGTAAACACCACCCTCACCTTAAACTGAACCCTAACAGTAACCCTAGCCCTAATTCTAGAGTTCTAAATATAACCCTAAAACTAAGCCTGACCCTGATTCCTATTCTAACATGAACCTTAGCTAAAATTATCACCCTAACCTTAAACATAACCCTAACACTAAACCTAACCCATAACCTAACAATAAAACTAACCCTAATGGTAACCCTAGTTCTTACATTAGCCATTGCCCTACTCCTAGCCCTAACCCTAACACAAAATCTACGCCTAATCCGAGTCCTAAACCCAGCTTTAACCCTAATTCTAACCATAAACTAACACCAAACCAATCCCTTACTTAAGCAAAACATTAAACCTAAGGGTAACCCTAGAACTATCCCTTATCCTTAGGCTAACCAAAACACAAACCTTATTAATAGCCCTTACCCTTGCACTCATTCTAGATCTAAACCTATCCAAAACTCTAACACTAACCCTGACCTTTCTACTGACCTTACCATTAATCTTAGGTATAATCCTAACCATAACCCTAAACCAAAACCTACTGTAATCCTATCCCTAGACCTAATCCTGAACCTAACACTGAGCCTAGCCCTAACTATAGCTCAGAACCTAACCCATACACTAAACATAACCTTAACCTAAACCTAGTTCTAACCCTCACCCTAATCCTAAATCAAGACCTAATTCTAACCATAACACTTGCCCTAAACTTAAGTCTAACAGTATCATTAACCTAAACATAATCCTTACCCTAATGTTAACCCTCAGCTTAACCCTATACATATCACTATCCCCAAATTTATCAATTATCCTATACATACCCTGAACCCTAGACCTAATACAATCATTACCCTAACCCTAACTCTAATGATAATTCGAGCCCTAACCCTAAACTCAAACCTAAAGCTAACCATAACACTAACACTGACCCTAATAATTCCCCTAGATCTAAACCTCACTCTTACCCTATACCTAACCCTTATACTAGGCTTAGCCATAAAACTAACCCCAAAACTATCCCTAAGCATAAACCTAGGCCTGATATTAGCCATAGTCATGATACTAGCCCTAACCCTAACACAAAACCTAGCCCTTATCCTAGCCCTAAAAATACCCTTAATTATAATCCTAACCATAACCCTAGGCCTAACTCTAACACTACCCCTAGCCCTAATCTTATATCTAATTTAGCCCTATCCCTAACCTTAACCCTAACCCTAGCCAAAAGACTAACTCTAACTATCACTTTAGTCCTAACACTAGTTCTAACCCTATACTTAACTGGAACCGTAATCCTAGCCCAAACCATAGGTCTAATACTCGCCCTATTCATAGTTCTAGCAGAAACCCTAGATCTAAACCTAACTCTAAATCTAAAGATAAACCTTAGCCTAACTAAACCTAACACTAGCCCTAACCCTAAGGATAATCCTAAAACTAGCTCTAACCCTAGCCCTAAAACAAAACCAAGCCATAGACCTAACCCTAACCCTTAATAAAAACTAAGCCCTAACCCTACACTTAGCCATAACTCTATCCATAATTCGAGTTCTAAGCCAAACCCTAAAACTAACCCTGACCCTGACTCTGACCTTAACACTAACCCTAGCTCCATCACCCTTACCCTATGCCTAAACATAACAATAGACCTAGCCCTAACCCTAACCCTAAAATTAGCCCTAATCACAACCCAGGTATTTACATTAGCCGCTACACTAAACCTAGCCTTAATTTAACCCCAAACCTAGCCTTATTCTGAGCACTATCCCTAGATTTACCCTAAACATATCCCTATCACTAATCGTAACTATAACCCTAGCTGTAAACCTAGATTTAACCCTAACCCTAACCCGAAGCCTAACCCTATCAATATTCGTAAAAATAACCCTAGCTGTACCCCTATATCTAACATTATCCATTATCCTAACCATAACCCTGTCCCTAATGCTAAACCTGAGCCTAAACCTAACCTTATCACTAATCCTAACCCTATCCTACACTAAATCTAACCTGAAACCTAAACCTAACACTATCTTTACTCTAATCCTAACTCTAATGCTAATTTGAGCCCTAACATTAAACCTTAACCTATCCAAAACACTAATCATGACCCTGACCCTAAGAGTACCCTTAGCTCTAAACCTGAACCTAACCCTGAACCTAAACCTAAACCTAACCCTTACACTAGATGTAGCCATAAACCTAAATCTAAAACTATTTTTAACCATAACACTAGACATGAAATTAGCTCTGGCCATAATCCTAGCACTAATCCTAGGCTTAATCCTAGACTGAACCATAACCTGAGCCCTAACCCTACTTCTATTCTTCATCCTAGCCCTAAATCTACATATAACCTCAACCTATACCCCAAAACTAACCATAAACCTAAACCTAACCCTTACCCTCACCCTAAACCTAGGCCTAACCCAAAGCCTAATGCTAATCCTAGCCTTTATTTAATTATATCCTAACCCTAAACCTAGCCATAAGAATAACTCTAGCTCTTGCCCTAGCCCTAGTCCTAGTTCTACCTTTAGCCTTATTTCTAACCCTAGATCTAAGCCTAAGTCTAAATCTAAACCTAAGTCTAAATTTAACTCTAAAATAAGCCTAAATCAAACTCTAACACTATCCCTAACCATAATGCTAATCCTAAAATGTGCCCTATCCCTATCCCTAGCCATAAACCAAAACCAAGCCATAGCCGTAATCTGAACCCTTAACTTAAATCAAGCCCTAACCCTACAACTAACCCTAAAACCAACTCTAAAACTAACCCTGACCCTGACACTTAACCTAACACTAATCCTGGCTCTAAACACCACCCTAACCTAAAATTAACCTTAACACTATATCTTGCCTTAACCTAACCATAAAACTAGCCTTAATCATAATCCGAGTTCATACGTTAGTCATTGTCCTAAATGTAGTCCTAACCCTAACAAATTCTACACCTAATCCGAGCCCTAAACTTGGCTTTAACCATAATACTAGGCCTAACCCTAACCCTAACCCTAGCTCTAACCCTAACTCTAACCCCATTCCTTAAACTAAGCAAAAACCTAACCCAAATGCTAACCCTAATCTTAATATAATCCTTAGCCTAACTTAAACTCTAACCATAATTCTAGTCTTAACCCTACCCTCATTCTACCTCTAAACCTATCCCTGAACCTCATCTGACCCTAACAGTAACCCTAGGTCTAAACCTGACCCTAACCATAAACCAAACCCTAACACTAGACCTACTGGTAAACCTACACCTATGTGTAAGCCTAACACTAGACCTGGACCCAAAGTTAATACTAAATATAGCTATAAATCTAGCCCTAGACCTAAACAAAAACCCAGCACTAGCACTAACAAAACCCTTAACCTAAACCGAACACTTACTATACCCCTAGACCTAAACCTAGTCCTAATTCTGGCTCTAAACCTAACCCGAACCCTATCCCCAAAACTGACCCTAATTCTAACACTGAACCTAGCTTTAAACATGACACTAACTCACAACCTAGACCTACCGATAGACCTAGTCATAACCCTAACACTAACTATAAAAGTAACCCTCACCCTAAGCCTAAACCTCAACCTAACACTAGCCCTAACCCTGATACTAATCCATAATCTAGCCATAACTGTAGCCCTAGCCCTAAAACAAAACCAAGGTATATCCCTAACCCTTAACCTAAACCAAACCCTAGTGGTAAAACTACTACTAACTTTAGCCATAATTTGAGTTCTAAACATAACCCCAAACTAACCCTGAATCTGACACTACCCCTAACAATAACCCTTGCTCTAAACATCACTCTAACCCTAAACCTAACCGTAACACTAGACCAAGCCCTAACCCTCACCCTAAAACTAGTACTAATTGCAACACTAGTTCATACATTACCATAGTCCTAATCCTAGCCCTAACCAAAACCAAAATCAAGCCCTAATCTGAGCCCTATCCCTAGCTTTAAACCTAACACTAAATCTAACCCTAACCCACAACATAGTCCTAAATTTTACCCTAAACCTAGCCAGAATTCTAACCATAACCCTAGCCCTATCACTAGCTCTAACCCTATCCATTACCCTAATCATAACCATAACTCTAATGGTAACCCTAAGCCTAACCCTAAACTTATCTCTAACCCTAACCTATGTCATTAACCTAAACCTAACCTGAACCCTAAATCTAAACCTATCATTACCCTAACTCTAACACTAATGATAATTCAAGCCTTAAATCTAAACCTTAACACAATGCAAATCTTAACTCTGCCCCTTCCCATGATAATATACCTAGCTCTAACCCTGAACCTACCACAAAACCTGATCCTAGGCCAGACATAAACCTAACCCTAAAACTATCGCTAGCCAAAATCCTAGACCTGACATTTGCCCTAGCCGTAATTCTACCCCTAAACTTAACACAAAACAAACACATAACCTTAACACTTACCCTAACCCTAATCCTATCCATAACCCTAGCCCTAAATTTAGCTTAACCCTATCAATTACCCTAAACATAACCCTAATTATAATGCTAATCCTAGGCCTAAATATAACCTTATCCCTAACTGTAACCCTATCCATTATGCTAAATCTAACCTGAACCCTAAACCAAACACTATCATTCCCCTAAGCCAAACCCTAACGCTAATTTGAGCCCTAACCCTAAACCCTAAACTAAACAAAACCCTAAACCTGAAGCTGACCCTAATAATACTCCTAGTTCTAAATTTGACCCCTACCTGAAACCTAACACACTAAACATAGCCATAAACCTAACCCTAATCTTTAGACTCAGCGAAACCGTCACCCTATTACTAGTCCTAAACTTAGCCCCCATTCTAGCTCTAACAATAACCCAAACCCTAAACCTAACCCTTACACTTATTCTGACCCTAACAGTAACTGTATGTCTAAACCTGAACTTAACCATAAACCAAACCCTAACACTAACACTAGCAATAAACGTATACCTAAACCTAACTCTAACATTAGCCCTAGACCTAAACATAATCTAGACTCTAGCCATATCTCTAGCCCTAGACCTAAATAAAAAACTAGCCCTAGCCCTAATGATAAACCTTAACCTAACACAAACACTAATCCTACCCTAGACCTAACTCTAGTGATAATTCTGGGTTTAACACTAACCCTAACTATAACCCGAACACTGAACCTGAAACTAACACTAACTCCAGCTCTAAACATCACGAAAATGGTAACCCTAAACCTAACACTTGATCTAGCCATAACACTTACCCAAAAAGTAGTCCTAATCATAACCCTGGTTTATACATTAGTTGTAGGCCTGAAACTAGCTCCAACCTAACCCAATACCAAGCCCTAAGCCGAGCGCTAACCCTAGTTTTAACCCTAACCCTAAAACTACCCCTAATCCATACCCTAACCCTAGATCTAACCCTGAGTTTTTACCCTGTCCATTACCTTAAGCTAAACCCTAAACCTAAAGCTAACCCTTGTCCAAATGCTAATTCTAGCATAACCCAACCCCTAACCCTATTACTAGGCCTACCCCTAACTTTAATTCCAGCTCTAACCCTAACCAAACAAAACCCTATCCCTGACTATTATTCTGACCCTAATACTAACAGCAGGTATAAATCTGACCCTAACCCTAAACTGACCCCTAACATTACCCCTACCAGTAATCATAAACTTAAACCTAAACCTAACACTAGCCCTAGACTTAAACCTAATCCTAAATCTAGCCATATCTCTAGCCCTAGACCTGAACAACAATCTAGCCCTAGCCCGAACAATAACCCTTAACCTAATACAAAAATTAACCATACCACTAGACCTAACCCTAGTCCTAATTCTGGCACTAGACCCAACACTAACTCTAACCTGAACACTGGCCCTGACCCTAACATAATCCTAGCTCCAAAGCTCACTCTAAACCAAACCTAATCCTAACACTAGACCTAGCAATAACCCTAACACTAAAACTAGCCCTAATCATAACCGTAGCTCTTACAATACCCATGGCCCTAACCCTAGGCCTAAACTAGCACAAAACTTATTTCTAATTTTAGGCTTGAACACAGCCCTAAGTGTAAACCTAAACCCAACCCTAGACCTAACCCTAAGCGTAGGCCTCGCTTTAGACCTAACCCTAGCCCAAAGCCTAACATTTACCCTTAACATAACCCTAGCCGTATCCCGAACTGAAACCTAAAACTAGCTCTAATCCTAACATTAAACATAGCCCTAAACATAGCTCTAATTTTATCAACTACCATAACCCTAACCCTAATCATAACCATAAGCCTAGCCCTAAAACTAGCTCTAATTCTATCCACTACGCTAACCACAATCCTAACCCTGATGCTAATCCTAGTCTTAACCCTAACCCTATCACAATCCCTAAACCTATTCATTGCCCTTAAACTAACCTGAACCCTAATCCTAAGCCAATTCATTACCCTAACCCTAACTCTAACCCTAATGTTAATTCGAGCCCTAAACCTAAACCAAACCTTAAGCCAAATACTGACCCTAATAATACACATAGCTTTAGACTTGACCCTTACCATAAATCTAAACCTTACACTAGACCTAACCATAAACATAAACCAAAACCTATCTCTAATGTAACCCTAAACCTGACAATAGCTCTAGCCCTAATATTAGCCCTAACCCAAACACAAACACTATCTCTTATCCTAGAATTAAACTTAGCCTTAATCATAACCCTAACCCTAATTCTAAAACTTTCCCTAGCCCTAAACCTAGTTATAACCTAGTCCTAATCCTAAACATAACCCGAATCCTAGCTTTAAGAATAACTACAACTACAACTACAACTACAACTCTCGCCCTAGCCCTAGCCCTAATTGTAACTCAATTACTTACCATAATCTTATTCCTAGTCATAGCCTACATTAACTCTAGCCCAAACCTTACATTTTGCCCTAACCGTAGATCTAAACCTAACTCTAAATCTAACCCTAATTCTAAAACTAAACCTACCCTAACACTAGCCCTAACCCTAAAGCGAATCCTAAAACAAGCTCTAAACATAGGCTTAGACCTAAAACCAAACTGAGCCATAACAATAACCCTAAACTTTTCCCTAAACCAAACCTTAACCTTATATCTAGCCCTAAGCCTATCCCTAATTTGAGTTCTAAATTTAACCCTAAATCTACCCCTAAACCTGTCTCTGACATTAACACTAACCCTAACTCTAAACATCACCCTAAACCTAAACCTTAACCTAACACTAGACCTGGTCCTAACCCTAATTCTAAAACTAGTTCTAATCATAAACTTAGATCATACATTAGCCGTAACCTCAAACCTAATGCTAACGCATCCCTAGCCCAAATCCGATACCTAAACCTAGCTTTCACCCTAACCCTAACCCTAAAACTATCCCTAACCCTAAACCGAACCATAGCTCTAACGCTAGAACTAACCTTATACTTTACCCTAGCCAAACCCCAAACCTAATGCTAACCCTAGTCCTAAAATTAGTCCTTAGTCTAACCCAAACCCTAACCCTATTACTAGTCCTAACCCTAGCCCTCATTCTTGTTATAACCCTAACACAAATTATAACCGTAATCCTGACCCTTATTCTGACCCTCTACCTAAACCAAACCCTAACACTAGCCCTACCATAACCCTATATCTAAACGTAACCCTAATACTAGACCTAGATTAAACTTAATCATAAATCTAGCCATATCTTTAACCAAGACCTAAACAAAAAACAGCCCTAGCTCAAATGATAACCCTTAACCTAAGCCAAACACTAACCTTACCTCTAGACCTAACCAATCCTAATTCTGGCTCTAGCCCTAACCCTAATCTTAATCCAAACGCAGACCCTGACATAACACTAAACCTAGCTATAAGACTGACGCTAACCGAAACTTAAACCTAACACTAGAACTAACCGTAACCGTAAACATAACCCTTACATTACCATAGCACTAAAACTAGCTCTAAACCTAACACAAAACCTAGCCCTAATCCTAGGCCTAAACCAACCCCAAGCGTAACCCTAACCCTAACATAACCTTATCCCTTACCGTAAGCCTAACACTCATGATAACCCTAAACCTCATCTTAGACCTAACCCTAGATAAAACCCAAAACTGAACCCTAAACATAACCCTAGCCCTATCCCTGAACCAAATCCTAATCCTAGCCCTAATCATAATGTTAACACTAGCCCTAATACTATCTCTAAATTTATCCAATACCCTAAACAGAACATTAAACCTAATGATAACACTAGCTCTAATCCTAATTTTAAACCTAATCCTAGACCTAACCATAAACCCAACCCTCATCTTAGCCTTAACCCTAGATAAAACCCTAACACTTATCAAACTCCAACCCTAAACCTAAAACTACCCCTTACCCTAACCTGACATCTAACCCTATCCATTACCCTAAATCAAATGATAATCTTAGTCCTAATAATAACACAAACCCTAAACCTAAAACTAACCCAACATCTAACCCTAAACATTAACCAAACTCTAAAGATAACCTTTGCCCTAACCCTAAAACTAACCCTAACCTTAACCCTAAATCTAACCCTAGATATAATCCTAAACCTAATCCTCACCCTAGCACTATCCCTAGCTCAAAACCTAACCTGTACCCTAAACCAAACCCAAACTCTAATCCTAGTCCTATCCCTAACCCTAACTCTACCCCTAATCCTATCCAAAACCCTAGCCCTAACTCTAGATCTAATGCTGTTCATTACCCTAACAATAACCCTAACCCAAATGCTAACCCTAGGCCTAACCATAACCTTATCACTAACCCTAACCCTACCAATTACCCTAATCTTATCCTGAATCTTAAATCTAAACCTATCCAATAAACATAAACCTAATTCTAACCCTAATGCTAATTTGAGCCCTAACCCTAATAATTAACCTAACACAAACACAAAACCTGACCCTTACCCTAAAAATGCACCTTATTCTTTACCTGAGCCTTACCCTAAACCTAACATTAGATCTATCCATGAATCGAAACCCTAAAACTATCCCTAGCCATAACCCTAAACCTGACATTATACCAATCCCTAAAACTTGCCCTAACCCTAACACAAACCCTAGCCCTCATCCTAACCCAAAATCTAGCCTTAATTCTAACACAAACCTAACCCTAGACCTTAACTTAATTCTAATCATTGTCCTAGCCCTACACCTAGCTATAACCCCATCCCTTCCCCTAAACCTAACCCTAAACATAAACCTAATCTTAAACATAGCCCTAACACTAGGCCTAACCTTAACACCAATCCTAGACATATTCCTAGCCCTAATTTAGCCCTAAACTTAACACTAACCCTAGCCTTAAGACTAACTTTAACTATCGCCTTAGCTCTACTCCTAGTTCTAATCCTATCACTTACTGTAACCCAAACACTAGACCTAACCTTAGCCCTAACTCTAGTCATAGCCCTAACCTTAGAATTAACCATAACTCTATATGTACCACTAAGCCTAAACTCACCCTATCACTAGAAATAACACTAAGATTAATTGTAAAACTACCCTTAACTTTATCCTTAGCCCTAAAACATAAGGAGCCATAACACTAACCCTAACCCTTAACCTTAACCAAAACCTAACCCTACATCTAGCCCTAAGCCTACCCTAATTCGAATCCTATCCCCAACCCTAAAACTAACCCTGACCCTGACTCTGAACCTAACACTAACCCTAGCTCAAAACATCACTGTGAACTTAAACCTAACCATTAAACTAGGCTTAGCCCTAACCATAACCCTAAAATTACCACTAATCATAACTCTAGTACTAACATGAGCTGTATCCCTAATACTAGCACTAATGTTACCCAAAATTTAGCCATAATGCAAGCCCCAACCCTAGCTTTAAACCTAACTATAAACCTAAACCAAGTCCTAACCCTTACCCTAAACATAACCCTAACTTTAATCCTTGCACTATCCCTAAACCTAACACTAACCCCAATAGTAACACTAACCATAACCCTAGCCCTAACTCTAGCTATAACCTTATCCATTACCCTAACCATTACCCTAATCCTAACCCTAATGCTAACCCTTGGCCTAACCCTAACACATTCTCTAACCCTAACCTATCCATTACCCTAAACATAACCCTAACCCTAAACCTAACCAAAACTAAACCTAGATGTAACACTAACCCTAAAAGTAGCCCTAATTGTAACCCTAGTTCTCACATTAGCCATAGCCCTAAAGCTAACACAAAACCTAGCCTAGACCTAACCCAAGCTCTAACCCTAGCTTTAACCCTAATCCTAAATCTAACCCTAGCCATAACCTTAACCCTAACCCTAGTCTTAACACTAGTGCTAACCGTATCCCTTACCCTAAGCCAAACTATAACCCTAAAGCTACCCTTGTCCTAAATTTAATTCTTAGTCGAACCCAAAACCTAACTCTATTACTAGTCCTAACCCTAATCCTCAATCTAGTTTTATCACTATCCCAAACCCTAACACTAACCCTGACCCTTAATCTGACCCTAACACTAACCATAGGTCTAAACCTGGCCCTAACCCTAAACCAACCCCTAACATTGGCACTAAATCTAATCCTTACACTAACTCTAACTCTCGCCCTAGCCCTATTTCCAACCCTATCCCTTATTTCTTTTTTAGTTTAAGATTTTTTTTATTGGTTGTTCAAAACATTACATAGCTCATGACATACCATCTTTCAGACATTTGATTCAAGTGGGTTATGAACTCCCATTTTTACCCCAAATACAAGTTGCAGAATCACATTGGTTACACATCCACATTTTTACATAATACCATATTAGTGACTGTTGTATTCTGCTACCTTTCCTATCCCCTACTATCCCACTCCCCTGCCCTCCCATCTTCCCTCTCTACCCCATCTGCTGTTATTCAATTCTCTCCCTTTTTTCCCCCTTTCCCCTCACCATCTCTTATATGTAATTTTGTGTAACAATGAGGGTCTCCTTCCATTTCCATATAGTTTCCCTTCTCTCTCCTTTCCCTCCCACCACTCATCTCTGTTTAATGTTAGTCTTTTCCTCATGCTCATGAGGGCTGGGATTGTGGCTCAGTGGCTGAGTGCTTACCTCATACATGTGAGGCTCTGGGTTCGATCCTCAGCACCACATAAAAATAAGCAAAGATATTGTGTCCATGTATAACTATATATATTTTTTTTTTTAAAAAGAAGTGAGTTATGAAAAAAACAGGTTGTGTGTGTGTGTGTGTGTGTGTGGGGTGTTGTGTGCATATGGAGCACCCTATCACTCATAATAACTCAAATCCTAGCCCTAACCCTAGACCTAACCTTCTCTGTAGCCCTAAACTTAGAAATAACCCGAACTCTAAATATAACCCTAACCCTAAGTCTAAACCACACACTAACACTAGCTGTAAACCTAACGCTAATTTGAAAACTAGCCCCAACCGAAGCCCTAGCTATCAAGAGAAACCCGTGCCATTTCACTGAACCTAAATCTTTACCTAAAGCAAAACCTAACACTACAGCTAGCCCTAAACGTAGTGCTAATTCGAATCCTAACACTAACCCTAGAACTAATACAAACACTGACTCTGACCTTAACACTAAACCTAGCTCTACACATCAGCCTATCCTTAAACGTATTCCTCACAGTAGACCTCGCCCTAAACCTAACACTAAAACTAGCCCTAAACGTAATGCCAGTTCTTAAAGTAGCCATAGTCCTAAACCTAACACAAAACCTAGCCCTAGCAAATCCAAGGCCTAACCCTAGTTTTAACCCTAATCCTAAACCTGGCCCTAACCCTAACCCTATCCCAAGTCCAATTCCTAGTTGTAACTCTATTTCTTACACTTAGTCAAACCTCACCCTATTGCTACCCTAGTCCTAACCCTAATTCTATGCCTACCCCAAACCCTAACTCTATTACTAGTCCTAATCCTAACACTCATTCTAGCTCTAAACTTAACCCAAACCCTAACTCTAACCCTGACCCTTATTCTGACCCTAACACTAAACCTAGGTTCAAACCTGACCCTAACCCTTATCTGAAAACTAACACTAGCCCTACCATTAACCCTAAACCTAAACCTAACAAGAACACTAGCACTAGACCTAAACCTAATCCTAAATATAGCCATAAACCTAGCATTAGCCCTAACAATAACCCTTAAGTTAAACCAAACACTAACTCTACCCCTAGACCTAACCCTAGTCCTCATTCTGGACCATGTCCTAAACCTAATCCTAACCTGAAACCTGACATTTACCCTAACAAAAACCCTAGCTCTAAACCTTATTCTATCCCAAAAAACTAACCCTAACACTAGATGAACTCTAAATATAGCCATAACCATAACTCTAGCTCTTACATTACCCATATACCTAACTGTAGCCCTTAACCTCACATAAAACCCAGCCCGAATTACAGCCCTAAACATAACCCAAAGCATAACTCTAAACCTAAACTTAGCCCTAACCCTAACCCTAACCCTCATTCTAGTCCTAACCCTAGTTCAAACACTAAAACTTAACATAAAATAACCCTAGCCCAAACCATAAACCTCACCCTAATTCTGGCCCTAATCCTAACTCTAACCATAGCCCAAACCCTAGCTCTAATTCTATCCATTATGCTAACGATAACCCTAAAAGTAATGCTATCCTAGCCCTTAACCTAACTGTAAACTTACCCTAGCCCAGACTGTAAACCTATCCCTTAACCTAGCCCTAAATCTAGCTCATTCCTTACCCTTACACTTAATCTAACACTAACACTAGCCCAAGGTCAAACTCTTAACCTAATCCCAGCCCTAATCCTAACCTTAACCCAAGCCCTAACCCTAGCTTGAACCCTATCCATTACTCTAGCCCTAAACTTAACCCTAATAATAACACTAGACCAAAAGCTAAACCTACCCTAACCCTAAACATAAACCTAAACCTAGAAATAGCAGTGAATGTAACCTAACCCTAACCCTAAACCTAAGATAGCTCAAATTGCTAACCCTAATCCTAAACCTAAAGATAACGCTAACCTAAACATAAAACTATCTTTAACCTGACATCTAAACCCATTACCCTAACTCTAATGATAACCCTAGCCCTAACCATTACACCAACCATGACCATAACCCTAGGCTAAACCATAAATTAATCTTAGCCATAGAAAAATTCCTAGCTCAATCCCTAAACTGTACCCTAAACTTAATCCTAAGTGTAACCCTCACCCTAACCCTGACCCTAATGCTAACTCTAGCCCTAATCCTAACCATTATCCTAGCAGTAACCCTAGGTCTAAACCTATAAATTACCCTAATGATAACTATAACCTTAATGCTAACACTAGGCCTAAAACTAAACCTATCACAAACCCTAACCATATTCATTACCTTAAACCAAACCTAACCCTAAACCTAACACTATTCATTACCCAAACCCTAATTCTAAACTTAATGCTAATTTGAGCCTTAACACTAAAACTTAACCCAAAACCAAAGCCTGACCCTGACCCTAATAATACCCCACATCTTAATTTGACCCTTTCCCTAAAAGTAAACTTTAATTTGACCTTGCCATAAACGTAATCCAAAAAATACAAGTAACTATAAACCTAGACCTGACATTAGTCCTAGCCCTAATTGTTACCCTAAACCTAACACAAAACCTAGCACTAATTCTAGCCTTAAATCTAGCCTTAATCCTAAATTTAACCATAACCCTAGCCCTAAACCTAAAGCTAATCATAAAACTAGCGCTAACACGAATCATAGCACTAAAACAAGACCGAGCAACAGGCCTAACACAAACCTTATCTTAAACCAAAACTTAGCACTACACCGAGATCTAACCCTAGCCCTAATTCAAGTTCTAAACATAATCGTAAAATTAAACATTTACCTTACTTATATCCTAACACTCATCAAGTTCAAACACCACCCTAACCCTAAACCTACCATAATCCTATCCCTAGACTTAACCCTAAACCTAGCCCTAACACTAGCTCAAAACCTAACTTTTATTGTAAACATAAACCTAACCCTAACCCTAACATGATATTAGCCCTAGCACTAATCCTAGCCCTGAATCTAAAATGAACACTATCCCTCATCCTAGTCCTAAACCTAGCCTTAATCATGACCTTAACTTCAACTCTAGCTCTAACCTTAACTCTAACCCTCACCCTACGTCTAAACCTAGCTATAACACCATTCACTATCCTAAACTTAAGCCTAACCCTATCCCTATCGCTAGGCCTTAACTAAACACTAACCCTAGCCCTAATCCTAGCCCTAATTTAACCCTATCAGAAACCCTAAATCTAATTTTAGCCCTATCACTAATTTTACCTCTCACACTAGCCCTAACCCTAATGTTAATCCTAAAACTAGCCCTAACTCTAGCCCTAGCCCTAGAACTAAACAGAACGATATCCCTAACCGTAAACCTTAATCAAAACCTAATCATTACCCTAACCCTAGCCCTAATTTGAGTTTTAATCCAAACAATAAATCTAACCGTGACCCTGACTCTGACCATAACACTAACCCTAGCTGTAAACATAGTCCTAATCCTAAACCTAAACCTAAGACTAGACATAGCCCTAACTCTAACCACAAATTTTGCCCCAAATATAAACCTGGTCCTTACATTAGCCATAACCCTAACTCTAGCACTAAGTTAACACAAAACCTAGACCTAATCTGAGCCATAACCCAAGTTTTAACCCTAATCCTAACCCTAACACTAGCCCTAATCATAAACATAACCCTAGCCCTAAACCTACCTCTAACCCTATACATTGCCATAAACAGGACCCTAACTCTAATGCTAAACCTAGTCTTAAACCTAACCCTATCCCTAATCCTAATCCATTCCATTACCCTAACCGAATCCTAGACTCTAAACCTCACCCTATCATTAACATAACACTAACCCTAATGCTAATTTGAGCCCTAACTTTAAAACTTAACCTATCCCAAACTATAACCCAGAGCCTGACTGTAAAAATAGTTCTAGCTCTAAACCTGACCCTAACCCTAAAACTAACCCTTACACTACATGTAGCCATAAATCTAACACTAAAACTATCTTTAACCATAACCCAAGACCTGATATTAGCCCTAGCCCTAATCCTAGCCACAAACATAAAACAAACCCTAGCCCTCATCCTAGCTCCAAACCTATCCCTAATTGTAACACTATCCTTAAACATAGCCCTAACCTAATTCTAACACTCACCCTCCCACTAAACCTAGTTAAAACACCATCCCTTACCCTAATCTTAATCCTAACCCTAACCCTAACACTAGACCTAAGATGAACAGTAACCCTAGCCCTAATCATAGCCCTAATTTAACCCTATCCATAATTCTAACACTAACCAATGAACTAAGACAAACTCTAACTCTCACACTAGCCCTATCCCTAGTTCTAACCATATCCCTTAACTTAACCCTAACCCTAGCCCTAAACATAGCCATAAATCTAGGCATAACACTTGCCTAATCCTTATTTCTAGTCCTAACCCTAGATCCAACTCTAACTCTAACACTAATCCTAAGCCTAAGCCTAACATTAATACTAGCACTAACTCTAACACTACAAATGAAACTAACCCTAACCCTAACCCTAGCAGTAAAACAAAATCGAGTAATAGCCCTAAAACTAAATCTTAACTTAACCAAATCCTAATACTACACCTAGACCTAACCCTAGCCCTAATTTGAGTCCTAACCTTAACCTGAATACGAATCCTGACTCTGACTCATATCCTAATACTCACTCTTGCTCTAAACACCACCCTAACCTTAAACCAAACCCTTACAGTAACCCTAGCCTTATTTGGAATCCTAACCCTAACTCTAAAACTAACTCTGACCATGATTATTAACCTAACAATAACACTCGCTCTAAATATCACCCTAACCTTAAAGCTAATCCTAACACTAGAGGTTTAACCCCAGAATTCATCCTATTTGTAACACTAGTTCTTACATTAGCCATTGCCTAACCCTAAACCTAACACAAAACTAGCCCTAATCTGAGCCCTAATCCTAGCTTTAACCTAACCCTTCCCCTATTCCAAGCCCTAACCCTAATGCTAACCCTAATCCTTAACCTAACAAAAACCCTAATCCCATTACTAGTCCTAATACTAGCACTCATTCTAGCTCTAACCATAAACCAAATCCTAACCCTAACCCTGACCCTTATTCTGACCCTAAATCTAATTGTAGATCTAAACCTGAACTTAACCCTAAACTGAACCCTAATAGTAACCTGCCTGGTTAACTTATACCTAAACCTAACCCTAACACTAGCATTAGACCTAAACCTAATCATAAATAAAGCCATAACTCGAACACTAGACCTAATGAAAAACCTAGACATAGCCCTAAAAATAACCTTAGCCTAAGCCAAACAGTAACTCTTCCCCTAGACCTAATTCTGGATTAAATTCTAACCATAACACTAACCTGAACACTGACCCTGACACTAACAGTAACCCTAGCTCTAAACACCACCCCAATGCTAAACCTAACCCTAAAACTATACCTAGCCTTAACATAAACCCTAAAACTAGCCTGAATCATAACAAGTTCTTTCATTAGCTGTAGCCCTAACCTATTGCAAAACCTAGCCCTAATCCAAGGTCTACCCTAGCTTTAACCCTAAAGCTAATCCAAATCCTAACCATAGCCCTAACCCTAAGCCTAAGCCTAAGACTAGACCTAATCCGTAGCATAATCCTAGCCCTAACCCTAGCTCTAACCTAACTATTACTCTAATGATAACCCTAACCCTTATGCTAACCCTAGGCCAAAACCTAAAACTATACCTAAATTAACCCTATAAATTACCCTACACTTAACCTGAACCCTAAACCTATCATTACACTATCCTTAACAATAATGCTAATTCGAGCCCAAAACCTAAGCCTTAACCTAACAAAAACCCTAAACCTGACCCTAACTCTAATAATACCCTAGCTCTAAACTTTACACTAACCATAAACCTAACCCTTAAAATAGACCTAGTTATAAACCTAACCCTAAACTATCCCTAACTGTAACCCTAGATCTTACTTTTGCCCTAGATCTAATACTACTCCTACACCTAACACAAAACTCAGCCCATATCCTAGACATAAACTTTACTTTAATCATAAACCTAACACTTACGCTAATTATAACCCTCACGCTAGGCATAAAACTAGCTGTAATCCCAACCCTTACCCTAAACCTAACTGTAACCCTAAACCTATTATTAACCCTAGCCCTAACCCTAGGCCTAACCCTAACACTAACCCTTGCCCTAAGACTAACTCTAACTCTCGCCCTAGCCCTATAGCGAGTTCTATACCAATCCTTTACCATCACCCTAAACCTAACCCTAAACTTAGCCCTAACTCTAGCCCTATCTTTCACCCTAGCTCAAACCCTAGATCTAAACCTAACTCTAAATCTAACCCTAAACCTAAGCCTAAACCTCAAACTAACACTAGCCCTAACCCTAAAACTAATCCTAAAACTAGCCGTAACCATACCACTAGCACTAAAACAAAACCGAGTCACAGCCCTAATCCTAACCCTTAACAGAAACCAAACCCTAACCTTACAAGTAGTCCTACACTTATCTCTGATTCCAGTCTTAAATCTTACCTGAAAAGTAATAAGGACACTGACTCTGAACCTAACACTAAATCTAGCTCTGAATACTGTCATAACCATAAACCTAACCCTAACACTAGACCTAGACCTAACCCTAGCCCTAATTCGAGTCCTAACCATAACCTTAAAACTTACCCTGACCCTTACTCATATCCTAACACTGACACTATCTCTAAAGACCACGCTAAACAAACAAATCCCTAACAGTAACCCTAACCCTAATTCCAGTCATAACCCTAACCTAAAAGCACACCCTGACCAGACTGATACCCTAAAAGTCACCCTAGCTCTAAACACAGCCATCAACTTAAATCAAATACTAAGAGTAAGCCTAGCGTTTATCTAAACCAAACACTAGACCGAGCCATAATCCTAAACCTACAGCTAGCCCTCAACATAACCATAGCTCTTACATTACCTATAGACTTAACCCTAGCCCTAAACCTAACCTAAAATCTAGAGCTAGTCCTAGGTCTAAATCAAGCCTTAAGCATAACACTAATCCTAACCCTAACCCTAGCCCTAACCCTAACCCAACCCTCGCCTTAGTCCTAATCCTAGCTCAAAGCCTAAACATTTCTCTAAACATAAACCTACACCTATCCCTCAATCTAACCCTTACCTAGCCCTAATTCTAACGTTAACCCTAGCCCTAAACCTAGCTCTAAACCTACCCATTACTCTAAACCTAAACCTAAACTTATTGATAATCCTAGGCTTCATGCTAAACCTAAACCTAACTGGAAAACTAACCTTAGACCTAACCTTAAACCTCACATTTGACATAGACCTAACCTTAGCTCAAACCCTAGTCCTTACTATAAACCTAAACATAACCATAGCCCTAACTCGAAGTCTAAACCTCAATCTAACTTTAAACATAGCTCTAAATCTACATCTAATCATATACATTACCCTAACCCTAACCCTATCCCTAATGATGTCCCTAGCTCTAATCCTAACCCTAACCCTATGAGTACTATAACCTTATCCCTAGAAGTAACCATAAACCTAACCCTCACCATAGCCCTAACTGTAGCTCAAAACCAAACCCTTATGCTAAACATAAACCTGAGCCTAACCCTAGTTTTAACTCTGACCCTAACCCTAATTCAAGATCTCTTCTTAACCATAAACCTAGCCCTAAACTTAGCTCTAATCCTATCCATTATACTAACCATAACACTTACCCTAATGTGAAACCTAGGCATAACCTTAAACCTATTGCTAACCCTAACCCTATCAATTACCCTAAACCTAATGTTAACTCTAAACAAAACACTATCATTTCCCTAACCCACACCCTAGTGCTAATTCAAGCCCTAAACCTAAAACCTAACCTCAAACACACTCTAACACTGACCCTGACCCTAATAAATCTCCTAGCTCTAAGGATGACTTTTACACTAAACCTAACCCTTACACTAGACCTAACCATAACACTAATCCTAAAACTATCCCCAACCATAAGCTTAGACCTGACATTAGCCTTAGCCCCAATCCTAGCCTTAAACCTAACACAAAACCCACCCCTTATCCTAGCCCTAAACCTAGCCTTAATCCTAACCATAAACATAACTTTAGGCCTAAACCAGGAAATAACCCTAGCACTAATCTTAGCACTAATTTAGTTCTATTCATAATCCTAGCTCAAACCCTAGCCCTACGACTAACTCTAACTATCACCCTAGCCCCATCCCTAGTTCTAACCCTATCCCTTACTGGAACCCTAATTCTAGCACTAAACCCAGCCCTAACCCTAGCCCTATCATTAGCTCTAGCCCTAACCTAGATCTAATTTTATCTCTAAATCAAACCCTAACCCTAAGCCTAAGCCTAACCCTAACTCTAAATCTAACATTAAAATTAGCCCTAAAACAAAACCGAGCCATAGCCCTAACTCTAACCCTTAACCTAAACCAAACCTTAACCCTAACCCTAACCTTAGCTCTAATTCTAGTTTTAGCAGAAAGCTAGAACTAACACTGACCCTGACTCTGACCATAATACTAACCCTAGTCTAAACATCACCCTAACCCTAACACTAGACCTACCACTAACCCTAACCCTAAATTTAACCCTAATTGTAACCCTGATACTTACATTTGCCTTACTCCTAACCCTAGCACTAACTTAACCCAAAACCTAGCCCTAATCCAAGCCCGAACCCGAGATTTAACCCTAAACCTAATCCTAAACCTAACCCTAATCAAAACCATAACCCTAGTCCTAAACATATCTCTAAAGCTATCCATTGTAATAACCATAACTCTAGACCTAAACCTAACCCTATCCCTAATCCTATACCTATGCATTATTCTAAACCAAACCTAAACCCTAAACCTCATATTATAATTACACTAACACTAACCATAATGCTAATTCAATTCCTAACTTTAAACCTTAACCTTTCCCAAACTTCTAACCCAGACTTGACCCTAGCTCTAAACCTGACCCTAACCCTAAAACTAACCCTTACATTATATGTAGGCATAAACCTAATCCTAAAACTATCTTTAACCATAAACCTAGATCTGATATTAGCCCAAGCCCTAATCCTAGCCCTAACACTAAAATAAAGCATAGCGCTCATCATAGCCCCAAACCTAGCCTTAAGGATTACCCTAACCGTAACAATAGCCCTAACCCTAATTCTAACCTTCTCCTTGTCTCTAAACCTAGCTATAATGCCATTCCTTACCCTAAACTTAAACCTAACCCTAACCCTAACTCTAGGACTAAGATGAACACTAATCCTAGCACTAATCCTAGACCTAATTTAACCCTATCCCTAACACTAACCCTAACCATAGCCTGAAGACTAACTCTAACTCTCACAGTAGCCCTATCCCTTCTTCTAACCCTGTCCATTACCGTAATCCTAAACCTAGCCCTAAGCCTAGCCATAACCATTGCCAAATCCTTATTCCTAGTCCTAACGTAGATCTAAACTTAACTCTAAATCTAACCCTAACCCTAAGCCTAAGCCTAACATCAACACTAGCCCTAGCCCTAATGCTAATCATAAAACTAGCCCTAACACTAACCCTTGCAGTAAAACAAAACCGAGCAAGAGCCCTAACCCTAAACCTTAACTTAAACCAAACCTTAACACTACACCTAGACCTTACCCTAGCACTAAATTGAGTCCTAATCTTAACCTTAATACTATCCCTTACTCTGACTCATATCGTAACACTCACCCAAGCTCTAAACACCACCCTAACTTTAAACCAAACCCTTAGAGTAATCCTATCCTTAATCCGAGTCCTATCCCTAACCCTAAAACTAAACCTGACCCTGACTATTAACCTAACATAACACTAGCTCTTTATTTCACCCTAACCTTAAACCTAATCCTAACAATAGAGGTTTAACCCCTAACCATCACCCTAAAACTAACCCTAAAAACCATAGTTCTTACATTAACCATTGCTCTAACCCTAGCCATAACCCTAACACAAAACTAGTCCTAATTTGAGCCCTAAACCTAGCTTTAACCCTAAACATAGCCCTAACCCTAGCTCTAACCCTATCCCTTACCCTATGCCAAACCCTAAACCTAATGTAATAATAATAATCCTAATCCTAATTCTATTCCTCAAACTAACCCAAACCCTAACCCTATTAGTTGTCCTAACCCTAGCCCTCATTCTAGGTCTAACCATAACCCAAACCTTAACCCTAACTCTGACCCTTATTCTGAACCTAACACTGATCATAGGTTTAAACCTGAACCTAACCCTAATCCGAACCCTAACATTAGCCCTATTGGTAACCTTATACTTAAACCTAATCCAAACACTAGCCTCAGAAATAAACCTAATCTTAATCTATCCATAACTCTAGACCTAGTCTTAAAGAAAATCTTAGCTCTAGCCCTAATTATAACCCTTAGCTTCAAGCCAAAATCTAATCCTTCCACTAGTCGTAACCCTAGTCCTAATTCTGGCTTTCCCATTAAACATAACCCTAAACTGTACACTGACCCTGGCACTAACACTAACCCTAATCTAAACATCACCCTAACCCTAAACCTAACCCTAAAACTATACTTAGCTCTAACTTTAATGCTAAAACTAGCCCTAATCATAAAAAATTCTTATATTGGCCATAGCCCTAACATATTGCAAACACTAGTGCTAAACTAAGCCCTAACGTAGCTTTAACCTTAAATCTAAATATAACCCTAACGTTAGCCCTAACCCTAAACCTGGGCCTAACCCTAGTATACACCTAACCTAACACTAAATCTATCCCTAAATGTAACCCTAGACCTGACATTAGCCCTAGCCCTATTACTAGCCCTAACCCTAACACAAATATTAGCCATCATCCTGGCCCTAAACCTAGCTTTAATCATAACCCTAAACCTAACCCTAGCCCTGACCATAATACTAGCCCTTGCCCTAACACTGAAACTAGCTATTACCCAATACCTTACCCTAAATGCAATCCTAACTCCAACCCTAACTGAAAGCCTAAACCTAAAACTAACACTAGCCCTAATTTAGCTCTATCCCTAACCCTAACCCTAACCCTAACCCTAATCCTAGCTCTAAGACAAACTCTAACTCTCATACTAGCCCTATCACTAGTTCTAACCCTATCAGTTACCATAATACTAAACCTAACCCAAACGTTAGTCCTAACCCTTGCACTATCCTTAGCCCTAGCCCTAACCATAGATCAAAATCTAACTCTAAATCTAACCCTAAACTGAAGCTTAAGCCTAACCATTATAAATAAATTTATATTTAGACTCTGGGTCTATAAGTGTTGGCTTCAATTATTATTTAGTATATAGTCATTAGTAACATAAAAGGCATACCAATTCTGCTGGTGTATAGAGAACTGAGTACCAGGGGTAGGATGCTATGTTAAGGGGGAAAGGAATGAGGGTATGTGATTAATCTAATTTAGCAACTTTGGAGGAGAACCCTAATGAATAGGCAGGGGGGATTTATGGATGAAGGTATAAATTCAAACTGCTTATCTGTATTCATAAAATTAGCCTATGTATAAATAGTAAAAGTTAGGAGGCTGAAAGTGGGATAGAGGGAGAAAAAAAAAGAAGAAAAAATAACAAGTAAATAGAGGGAGAAAGAAAATAAGAGCAAATAAAGAGGTGGTGAGGTGGGGCCTATGCAATTCCTCTAAATTATACAATTCTAGTGATTCATTTCTTAAAGTCCAATTTCAAGGAGAGTAATTGGTTTCACATATGTTGAGGTTGTAAGGACAAGAGGGAGAAGGGTACAGGAGAATGGATGAGAAGAGCAAGAAAAGAAAAGTAAGAAAGAAAAAAAAGGCTCTCAGAACTCTGTTTTCTTTTCTTGCATTATGTGGAGTTTTCTATTCCTAGATTGAGTCTCTGTTCTCAGGGTGGGGGAGGTAGCTAGGGTGAGAGGGCTTGAGCTTCTACCTGGAGCCTCCATACTCTTAGTCTCTGAATTGGTAACCAGGTGCCTGTACAGTTGCTGTTCCTCATGGATAGCTACACCCCCCAAAAGCTTGTGTGAAAAATCTTGAGTTATCACAGCTGGAGGTAGGGGAGTTGGAAACCTGGTACCTGATAAGCTGCAGAACCCAGCTGGTAGCCACGCTCACTGATAGATGGCAAATAAGGTTTTGCAAGATGGATTCCATCTGTTACCCATGTATGGTGTTTGGTGAGGTCGGTGGTTCTGGAGTGACGTTGTCCTGTGTCCAGAGCTCGTTCTGGTGATTCTCAAGCAAAGTCTCCATGTTCTGTGCTGCCTTGTGTGTGTGCAGAGAGCTCCTGTGTGGCTGAGAGTGCTGTCAGCGCCCTGAGAAATGGCACAGCCCAGCTTTCCATCTGCGCTGAGAGTACCAATGCGGCCCTAGATTTCTTCAAATTTCTATGATACTGGGAAGGATTCATCTTTTACTTAGCCTTATTTTGCTCCACAGGTTTGGGCCTTGTTGGTTCAATGGTTCGCTATCAGGAACAGTTTGTATTTTTGGTTTCCCTTCATTATGCCTTATTGATGTGAATGAAAATTGAGCTGGAAATCAAACAGGGTTTGCCAGAGGTGCTTAAAACTTCACACAATTAGTTCTCAGTGGGCACTCTCTAGTTTCTTTCTTTTGAAGGTAGGCCAAAGATGAATCATGCAAAAGAAACTGTATCCAAGAGCTCTTAAGGAGAAAACAGAAACATGTATGTATTGAAATAAGTCTCCCAAAAATTTGATCAGATTTCTTTGATACTGCACAGTATTCATCTTTTAGCTTGCTCCACTAGGCTCCCCAAGGTTGGAACTTCTGGGATCAATTGTTCTCTAAACAGGTAAGTGTTAGTGTATAGTTAGGGCTTGGGCTAGCTTTAGAGATAGTGTTAGGGTTAGAGTTTGTTTTGTTCAAATTTCTTTGATAATGGGAAGATTTATCTTTTACCTAGCCTCACTATGGGCCCCAGTTTGGCGCCTTCTTGGTTGAATGAATTGCTGTTGGAAATAGTTTGTTTTTAATGTCTCACTTCATTTTGACCTATATAGGTAAATGAGAATGGAGCTGGAAATCAGAGGGTTGGTTCTAGCTGGTTGGAACTTCACTTACTCAATCAGTTGTCTGTGGGCACTCTCTGGTTTCTTCCTTGTAAAGGTAGCGATAAGCTGAAGCATGCAAAACAAGTTTATCCAAGAGCACTTTAGAATAAAACAGGACAATATGCATGTACTGAAATACCTCCCTCAATTATTTGGTCAGATTTCTTTGATACTGTGCAGGATTCATATGTAATCTTGCCCAACTAGTCTCCCCAAGTTTAAAACTATTATGATCAAAGGTTCTATTAGCAGGTTAGGCTTAGGATTATGATTAGACTTAGGGTTAGAACTAGTGTTAGGGTTAGTGCTAGATTTTTTCAACTTTATGAATACTGAGCAGGATTTATCTTCTTTCTCTTCTTAGTATGCTCCCCATATTTGGGCCTCCTAGTAAAAGGGTTTTGCTCTCAGGAGTAGTTTCAATTTTAATCTTTCACCTCATTTTGCCCTAAAGGGGTGAATGGAAATGGAGCTGGACTCAAACAGGGTTGGTGCCAACTGCTTGAAACTTCACACACTCAACCAGTTCCCAGGGTACATTCTCTCCTTTTTTTTTTCTTGTGGAAGTAGCCCAAAGATGAATTTGAAATAAACAGCTTTATCTGTGAGCATTTTAGGAGCAAGCATTAAATTTTTGCATGGATTATTTGATATTGTACAGGATTCATCCTTTTCCTAGTCTTAGTAGGATCCCCAAGTTTGAGTTTTCAAGGTTTGCCAGTTCACTGTCAGGAACAGTTGAATTTTTAGATTTCACTTCATTATGGCCTATAGACGTGAATGAAAATGGAGCTGGATATCAAACAGAGCTAGTACTAGCTGCTTGAAACTTCACACACTCAATCAGCTCTCTGTGGGCACTCTCTGGTTGTTCCTTGTGCAAGTACCTTAAACTGAAGCATGAAAAAAAAATAATTTATCCAAGAGCACATTAGGAGAAAACAGGAAAGTATGCACGTAATGAAATACCTCCCCCAATTATTTGGTCAGATTTCTTTGATACTGCACAGGATTCATCTGATAGTTTGCCCCACTGGGCTCCTTTATTTGGGGACTACTCTGATCAATGGTTTTCTAAACACGTTAGGTTAGATTGTGTATTATTTTAGGGTTAGATTTACAGCTAATATTTTGTTAGATTTAGTTTTGTTCAAATTTCTTTGATACTGAGCAGGATTCAACTTTGAACTAGCCTTACTATATTCTTTAGGTTTGGACCTCTTACATCAAGGGTTTGCTGTCCTGGACAGTTTGTATTTTAAGTTTTCATTTCAATTTGACCTATGCGTGTAAATGGAAATGGAACTGGAAATCCAACAGGGATGGTGCTAGTGACTTCAAACCTCTCACACTCAATCAGTTTTCTATGGGCATTCTCTGGTTTGTTTCTTGTAAAAGTAGCCCTAAGCTGAAGCATTCAAATCAACTTTATGTGAGAGCACTTTAGGGGAAAACAGGGAAATACTGAACTACCTCTCCAATTATTTGGTCAGTCTTCTTTGATATTGTGAAAGATTCATCTGTTCACTTACCCAACTTGGCTCCCCAAGTGTGGGACTTCTAGGATCAAAGGGACTCTAAACAGGTTAAAGTTAGTGTTAGGGTTAGTGTTAGGACTAGGATTAGACCTAGGGTTAACCTAACTCTAACCTGAACGCTGACCCTAACACGAACACTAAACCTCGCTTTAAACCTGAACCTAACCCAAAACCTAAAACTAACATTAGACATAGCCATAACACTAACCCTAAATCTAGCTCTAAAATCAGAACCCTGCATCTTGCATTACACATAGCCTTAACCCTGGGCCTAAACCTAACACAAAACCTAGCAGTATTCTGAGTCCTAATCCTACTCTAAAAATAAACATAATCCTAAATGTATCCCTAACCCTAACCCTCACCTTAGATATAACCCTAGCTCTAAGACTAACCCTTAGCCTAAACAAAACCCTAGGCCTATTTGTAAACATAAACCTAACCCTAGTCTTAATCCTGAACTTAATCCTAGCAATAACCCTAGCCCTAAACCTAATCCTATCCATAACCCTAATCTTAAAACTAACCCTTGTCTTAACCCTACACCTAACCCTTGCCATAAACTTAACCCTAAACCATACCAAAAATAAAAACTAAACTTACTCCTGAACCTAAATTTAACCATAACCTAAACTTAACCCTAAACCTAATCTTACATCTAATCCAATACATTATTCTAAAACTAGCCCTAGCCCTAATGAAAACCCTAACCCTAACCATTACACTAACCCTAACCCTAGCTCTAGCCCTAATCATAACCCTAACTCTAGCCCTAAACCTAATATTAAACCTAGCCCTAATCCTAGCCCTAATATAGCCATATTCCTAACCCTAACTCTTACTCTAGAATTAAGATTAACTATAATTCTCACACAAGACCTATCCCTATTCTAACTCTATACCTTACCGTAACCCTAACCCAAGCCCTAACCCTAGTCATAACACTTGCCCTAGCACTAATTCTAGATCAAAACCTCTCTCTAAAACTAACCCTATCCCTTACCAAATCCCTAACCCAAGCCCTAACCCTAGTCATAATCCTTAGCCCTAGCACTAACCTATCTCTAAAACTAACCCTAAACTGAGGCCTCAGCCTAACCCTGAAATTAGCTCTAACCCTAATGCTATTCCTAAAATTAGCCCCAACCCTAGCCCTATCTCTAAAACAAAATGGAGCCATACCCCTAACACTAATGCTTACCCTAGGCCAAACCCTAACCCTACACCAGCCCTAAACCTAGACCTAATTTGACACCTAACCCTAACCCTAAACCTAACCATGGACCTGACTCATATTCAAACACTAAACCTAGCTCTAAACATCACCCTAACCTTAAACCTAACCCTAACAATAGGCCTATCCCTAAACTTAACCATAAAACTAACCTTAATTGTAACCCTATTTCTTACAATAGCCATAACCATACACTAGCCCTAAACTTAATACAAAATTAGCCCTAATCCAAGCCCTAACACGAGCTTTAACCATAAACCTAACTATAACCCTAATCCTAACCTTACCTCTAACCCTATCGCTTACCCTAAGCCAAACCCTCACCCTAATGCTAACCGTATTCTTAGCACTAATCCTCAGCTTAACAAAAACCTAACTCTATAACTAGTCCTAACCCTAGACTTCATTCTATATCTAACCATAACCCATACCCCAACCCTATCCCTGACCTAATATTCTGACCTAACAACAATAGCTCTAAATCTAAACCTAACCCTAAATCGAACTTAACACTAGCCCTACTTGTAAACTTACACCTAAACCTAACCCTAACACTAGACCTAGACCTAAACCTAATCCTAAATCTAGCCATAACTATAGCTCTAGACCTAAAGACAAACTAGACCTAGCCTCAACAATAACCCTTAACCTAACCCAAACTCTAACCCTACCTCTAGACTTCACCCTAGTCTTAATTCTGCCTTTAACCTTAACCTTTACACTACCTGAACACTGTCCCTGACACTAACACTAACCCTAGGTCTAAACTTCACCCTAACCCTAAAACTAACCCTGAAACTACATGTATCCCTAACATTAACCATAAAACTAGTCTTATTCATACACTAGTTCTTACATTAGCCATAGGTCTAACCTATCACAAAACCTCGCCCTAATTAAGCCCTACCTTAGCAATAAACCTAAAGTTAAACTTAACAATAACCCTAGCCCTAACTATAAACCTAAGCCTAACCCTAGACCTAATCCTAACCATAACCCTAGCCCTAACCCTAGCTTTAACCCTATTCATTAACTTAAGAAAACTATAATCCTTATGCTAACCCTAGGCGGAAACCTAATCCTAGCACTAGCCTTAATCCTATCTATAACCTAAACCTAACCTGAACCCTAAATCTAACTGTGTCCTTACCGAATCCCTAAATATAAGACTAATTTGACCCCTAAACCTAAACATTAACCTACCCCCAACTCTAAACTTAACCCTGACTCTAATAATACCGATAGCTCTAAACCTGACCCTAAAAAGAAACCTAAATTTTACAATAAACCTAGCCATAAACCTAACCCTAAAACTCTCCCTAACAGT
Source organism: Marmota flaviventris (assembly GCF_047511675.1). NCBI lineage: Eukaryota > Metazoa > Chordata > Mammalia > Rodentia > Sciuridae > Marmota > Marmota flaviventris. The sequence goes on along the minus strand of NW_027288138.1, from coordinate 36,624 downwards.
ACCCTAGACAAGACATTAGCCCTAGCTCTAATCTAGCCCTAAACCTAATACAAAACTTACGGCACATCCTAGCAAGGAACCTCAAGTTAATCATAACCGTAACCCTAACATTAACCCTAATTTTCATCCTAGACCTAGCACTAGCTATATTGCCATCCTTTACCCTAAACCTAACCTAACACTAAACCTAGCCCTAACACTAGGCCTAACCCTAACACTAACCCTAGCCCTAAACCAAGCCCTAATTAGCACTATCCCTAACACTAACCCTAGTCCTAAGACTTACTCTAACTCTCACACTAACCCTATACCTAGTTGTAACCTTATCCCTTACCATCACCATATACCTAGCCCTAAACGTAGCCCTACCCTAGACCTATACTTAGCCCTATCACAAAACCTAGATCTAAACCTAACTCTAAATTAACCCTAACCCTAAGTCTAAAACTATCCATAACTCTACTCTTATCCCTAATCCTTACCTAAGCCTTAATCTCACACTTACACTAGCCCTAACCATAAGACTAATCATAAAACTAGCCCCAACCCTACCCCTAACCCTAAAACAAAACCAAGTCATAGCCCTAACCTTAACCCTTAACTTAAAACAAATCCTAAACCTACACCTAACCCTAACCCTACCCTTAATTATATTCTAACCCTAACCCGAAAAATAACCCTGACCCTGACTCTGACCCTAACACTAACCCTGGCTCTAAACATCATCATCACCATAAACCTAACCTTAACACTAGACCTAGAACTAACTCTAAACCTGTAAGTAGCTGTAATCATAAACCTACTTCATAAATTAGCGGTAGTCTTAACCCTAGCCCTAACCTAACCCCACACCTAGCCTTAATCTTAGTCCTAAATCTAACTTTAACCCTAAACATAAACGTAACCCTAACCCAAACACTAAACCCTAATCTTACACATAACCATAGCCCTAACCTTAGGGCTAACCCTATCCATTACCCTAACAATAACCCTAACCCTTCTGATAACCCTAGGCCTAACACTAACACTATACATTACATTAAACCAAACCTAAACCCTAAACCTTAACCTGTAATTACCCTTACCCTAAATCTAACACTAATTCGAGCCCTGCACCTAAACACTATCTTAACCCAAACCCTAATCCTGACCCTGATTCTAAAAATAACCCTAGATCTAAGCCTGACCCTAACCAAAAAACTAACCCTTACACTGGACCAAGCCATAAACCTAACACTAAATCTATCCCTAAGTGTAACCCAAGACCTGACATTAGCCATAACCCTAATACTATCCCTAATCCTAAAACAAATCGTAGTCCTCATCGTAGCCCTAAACATAGCCTTAAACATAACCCTAACTCTAACCCTAGTTTTAACCCTAATACTAACCCTCGCCCTTGCCCTAAGCCTAGCTATAACCACATCCCTTACCCTAAAGTAAACCCTAACTCTAACCCTAACCCTTGCCTTATCCTTAGCCCTAGCACTAACCCTAGATCAAAATCTAACTCTAAATGTAACCCTAAATTGATGCCTAAGCCTAATCCTAACTAGCCCTAACCCTAGCCCTAACATAACCCTAGCCGTAATTTAGCCCTATCCGTAAACCTAAACCTAACATTAGCCCTAAGACTAACTCTCTCATACTAGCCCTATCACTCATTCTAACCATATCCCTTACCATAAATCTAACCCTACCCCTAACCCTAGTGATAAACCTTTTCCAATACTCATCCCTAGCACTCACCTTAGGCAAAACGTAACTCTAAAACTAGCCTTAACCCAAAGGCTAAGACTCAACCTAACACTAGCCCAAACCATAACACTAATCCTAAAATGAGCCCTAACACTAGCCCTAGCAGTAACACAAAACTGAGCCATAGTTCTAACCCTAAACATTAACCGATTCCAAATCCTAACCTTACACCTAGACATAAACCTAGACTTATTTGAGTTGGAAGCCGAACCCTAAAACTAACCCTGAACCTGCCACTGACCCTAACACTTCTAGCTCTAAACATCACCATATAAGTAAACGTATTCCTAACACTAAACCTAGCACTTAACCAAACTAGCCCTAAACTTAAACCTAGTACTTACATTAGCTACAACACTAACCCTAGCCCTAAGATAACACAAAACCTACCCCTAATCAGAGCCCTAACCCTAGCTTTAAACCTAACCTAACCCTAACACTAGCCCTAATTGTAACCATAACTTTAGCCTGAAACTGATCTCTAACTCTATCCATTAACATAACCATAACCCAATCTTTAATGATAACCCTAAGCATAAATCTAACCCTATCTCGAATCCTAACTCTTGCATTACCCTAAACCTAACCAGAATCCTATACCTAACCCTATCATTACCCTAACGTTAATCCTAAAACTAATTCAAGCCCAAAATTGAAACCTTAACCTATCTCAAACCCTAACTCAGACCGTGACCCTAATAATACCCCTAGCTCTAAACTTGACCATAACTTAACACCTAACCCTTTGCTTAGACTTATCCATAAGCCTAAACCTACAACTATCTTTAACCATAACTCTGGACCTGAAATTAGCCCTAGCCCTAACCCTAGCCCTAACCCTATAAACACACCTAGCCCTCATTCTTCTCCGAAACTTAGCCTTAATCATAACCCTATCTCCAGCTCTACACCTAACCCTAATTCTAACCCTCACCCTACCTCTAAATCTACCTATAATGTAATCTCTTACCCTAAATTTAAACTTAACCCTAACCCTAACCCTAGGCTTAATCTAAACACAAAACCTAGCCCTAATCCTAGCCCTAATTTATCTCTATCTCTAACCCTATCCTAACCCAAGCCCTGAGACTAACTCTAACTCTTGCCTTAGCCCTAGCCCTAGTTCTATCCCTATCTGCTACCAGAAACCTAAAACTAGCCTTAACGTTAATGATAATAGTAAAACTAGCCCTAACCCAATCCTAGCAGTAAACCAGAACCAAGCAATAGCACTAACCCTATACCTTAACTTAAACCAACAACTAATACTACACTTAGACCTAAACCTAGCCCTAGTTCGAGTCCTAAGCCTCATCTTAAATCTAACCCTGACATTGACTCATATCCTAACACTCATCCTAGATCTAAACACTGCCCTAAACTCAAAAGGAACACTAACATTAACACTGCCCTAATTTGATTCTTAACACTAACCCTAAAACTAACCCTGACCCTGAATCCTATCCTAACAAGAACCATAGCTATAAATATCACCTTAACCTTAAACCTAACACTAGCACTCAAACTATCCCTAAACCTAACCCTAAAACTAACCTTAATGGTAACCCTAGTTCTTTAATTACCCATTGCCCTAATCCTAGCCCTAACCCTAACACCAAACTAGCCCTAAAAGGAGCCCTAAACCTAGCTTTAACTCTAACTCTAACCCTAACCATAGCCCTAACCCTAAATCTAAATCAATCCCTTATCCTAAGTGAAATCTTAAACTGAAGAGTAACCCTAGACCTATCTCTAGTCTTTGAACTAACCCAAACCCTAACCCTATTAATAGTCCTAATCCTAGCCTTTGTTTTAGCTCTAACATCACCCCAAAACATAAAACTAACCCTGATTCTTATTCTGATCCTAACATTAAACCTAGGTATAACCCTACCATCAACCCTAACCCCAAATTTACCATAATCTTATCCCTAGAAATAATTCTAAACCTAACTCTCAGCCTAGCCCTAACCATAGCTCAGAACCTAACCCTTATGATAAACAAAACCCTAAACCTAATCCTAGTTCTAACCCTCATCTTAACCCTAACAGAAGACCTAATTTTAACCATAACCCTAGCCCTAAACTTAACTCTAACTCTACCCAATACCCTAAACATAACCCTTATCATAATTCTAATGCTAGGCTTAACCCTAACCCTATTGTGTTCCCCAAACCTATCAATTAGCCTAACCTACCCTGAACCCTATACCTAATCCAATTATTACACTAACCCTAACCCAAATGCTAATTCGAGCCCTAACCCTAACCACAAACATAAACCAAACCCTAATACTCACTGTGACCCTAATAATTCCCCTAGCTATAAACCTGACTCTTACTCTACTTAAACCTTACACTAGACCTGGCCATAAAACTATCCCTAAAACTATTCCTAAACCTAACCCTAGACGTGATATTAACCCTAGCAATAATCCTATCCCTAACCCTAACACAAACCCTAGCCCTTATCCTAGCCCTAAACATAGCCTTAATTTTATCCCTAACCCAAACACTAGGCCTAAACCTAAAACTACCCCTAGCCCTAATCTTAGCCTTAATTTAGCCCTAACCCTAACCCTAACCCTAATCCTAGCCCAAAGACAAACTCTAACTCTAAGTCTAACCCTAACCTTAGTTCCAACCCTATCCCTAACTAGAAACCTAATCTTAGCCCTAACCCTTGGTGTAACCCTAGCCCTATTCTTGGTCCAGGCCATAAACCTAGATCTAAACCTAACTCTAAATCTAACCCTAAACCTAAGCCTAAACCTAAACCTAACACTAGCCCTAATGCTAATGCTAATCCTAAAATTAGCCCTAACACTAGCCCTAGCCCTAAAACAAAACCGAGCCATAGCCGTAACACAGACCCTTATCCTAAACCAAACATAACCCTACACCTAATCCTAACCATATCCTAATTCAAGTCCTAACCCTAACCCGAAAACTAACCCTGAATATAACTCTTACTCCAGCATTAACCCTGGCTCTAAACATCATCATCACTGTAAACCTCAACCTAACACTAGACGTAGCCCTAACTCTAATCTTATAAATAGTGCTAATCATACCCTACCTCGTACATTAGCCAGAGCCTTAACCCTAGCCCTAACCTAACCCAAAACCCAGCTTTAAACCAAGTAGTAAACTTAGCTTTAACCCTAAACGTAAACCTAAGCCTAACCCAAAACTAGCCCTAATCCTATACAAAACCCTAGACCTAACCTTAGGTCTAAACCTATCAATTACCCTTACTATAACCCTAACTCTTAAGCTAACCCTAGGCCTAAACTTAACCCTATCCATTACACTAAACCAAACCTAAACCCTAAAACTAATCTTGTCATTACCCTAAACCAAAAACCTAATATAACCCAAACCCTAAACCTGACCCTAAATATAAACCTAGATATAAACCTGAATCTTATGCTAAACCTAATGCTTACAATGGACGAAGCCATAAACCTAACACTAAATCTAGCTCTAACTAAAACTCTAGACCTGACATTAGCTCTAGCCATAATACTATCTCTAACCCTAACACAAACCCTAAACCTCCTCCTAGCCATAAACCAAGCCTTAATCATAACCCTAACCCTATTTCTAGCCCTAACCCTAATACTAACCCTTGCCATAGCCCTAAATCTAGCCAAAAGCACATCCCTTATCCTAATTGTAAGCCTAACTCTAACCCTCACTCTATTCATCATAATTGCCATATCTTTAGCCCTAGCTTTAACACTAGATCAAAACCTAACTTTAAATCTAACCCTAACTCAATGCCTAAGCCTAAAAATTGCCCAAACCCTGATGCTAATTCTAAAACTAGCTCTAACTATAACCCTAGCCATAATTTAGCCCTATCCCTAACCCTAACCCTAACCCTAGCCCTAAGAATAACTCTAACTCTCACACTGGCCCTATCACTCATTCTAATCCTATCCCTTCCCATAAACCTAAACCTATCCCAAATTCTAGTCCTAACCCTTGCCCTATCCTTAACCCTAGCACTAAACTTAGATAAAAACCTAACTCTAAATTTAACCCTAAACCGAAGCCTAAGCCTAAATCTAAGACTAGCCCTAACCCTAACACTAATCCTAAAAATTTAACTAGCCCTAATCCTAGCCGTAATACCAAACCAAGCCAACGCTTTAACCATAACCCTTAACCTAAACCAAGCCCTAACCCAAAACCTAGCCCTAAACCCAGCCCTAATTTGAGTTTTAAGCCAAACCTTAAAACTAAAACTGACCCTTAGCTCTAAAGCTGACGCTAACCCTAAACTTAACCCTTACACTAGACGTACCCATAATCCTTATCCTAAAAATATCTTTAACCATAATTATGGACCTGAAATTAGCCCTAGTACTAAACCTAGCCCTAACACTAAAAAAAATCCCTAGCCCTTATCATACCCCTAAACCTAGGCTTAATCATAACCCTTACCATAACCACAGCCCTAACCATAATTATAACACTCACCCTACCTCTAAACATAGCTATAAAGCCATCCATTACCACAAAATTTGCACGAATGCTAAACTTAAACTCTAAACACTAACTCTAAACTCTAACCCTAACCCTAACACTAACCCTAACTCTAGGCTTACACTAAACACTAAACCTAGCCCTACCCTTGCCCTAATTTAGCCCTATCTCTAACCCTAACCCTAACCCTAGCCCTAAGACTGTCTCTCGCCCTAGACCTATCCCTAGTTCTAACCCTATCCCTTACAATAACCCTAACACCTAGCCATAACACTTGCCCTATCCTTAGTTCTAGCATTCACCCTAGGTCTAACACTAATTCCCAATTTAATCCTAACACTAAGCCTAAGCCTAACACTAACACTAGCCCTAACCCTAACCATAGGACTAAAACAAAATCAAACGTTAGCCCTAACTCTAAACCTTAACTTAAACCAAACCCAAACACTGCTACTAGACCTAAACCTAGCCCTAGTTCGAGTCCTAACCCAATCCCTAAAACTAACCCTGATGCTGACTCATATCCTAACACTCACCCTAGCTCTAAACACCACCTTCACCTTAAACTGAACCCCAACAGTAAACCTAGCCCTAATTCAAGTTCTAACTCTAACCCTAAAACTAAGCCTGACCCTGATTCCTATTCTAACATGAACCCTAGCTAAAAATATCACCCTAACCTTAAACCTAACCCTAACACTAAACCTAATCCATACACTAACACTAAAACTAATGGTAACCCTAGTTCTTACATTAGCCATTGCCCTAACCCAAGCCCTAACCCTAACACAAAACCTAAGGCCTAATCTGAGTCCTAAACCTAGCTTTAACCTTAACTCTAACCATAACCTAGCTCTAAACCAATCCCTTACTTAAGCAAAATCTTAAACCTAAGAGTAACCCTAGAACTATCCCTAATCCTTAGGCTAACCATAACACTAACCTTATTAATAGCCCTTACCCTTGCCCTCATTCTAGATCTAACCCTATCCAAAACCCTAACACTAACCCTGACCCTTCTACTGACCTTACCATTAATCTTAGGTATAATCCTAACCATAACCCTAAACCAAAACCTACTGTAATCCTATCCCTAGACCTAATCCTGAACCTAACACTGAGCCTACCCCTAACTATAGCTCAGAACCTACCCTTACACTACACATAACATTAACCTAACCCTAGTTCTAACCCTCACCCTAACCCTAAATCAAGACCTAATTCTAAACATAACACTTGCCCTAAACTTAAGTCTAACAGTATCATTAACCTAAACATAATCCTTACCCTAATGTTAACCCTAGGCCTAACCCTAAACATATCACTATCCCCAAACTTATCAATTACCCTAAACCTACCCTGAACCCTAGACCTAATACAATCATTACCGTAACCCTAACTCCAATGACATTTCGAGCCCTAACCATAAATTTAAACCTAAACCTAACCCTAACACTGACACTAACCCTAATAATTCCCCTAGATCTAAACGTCACTCTTACCCTATACCTAACACTTATACTAGACTTAGCCATAAAACTAACCCCAAAACTATCCCTAAGCATAAACCTAGGCATGATATTAGCCCTAGTTATAATACTAACCATAACCATAACACAAACCCTAGATTTTATCCTAGCCCTAAGCATAGCCTTAATTATGATCCTAACCATAACCATAGGCCTAACTCTAACACTACCCCTAGTCCTAATCTTAGATCTAATTTAGCCCTATCCCTAACCTTAACCCTAACCATAGCCCAAAGACTAACTTTAACTATCACCTGAGTCCTAACACTAGTTCTAACCCCCTAATATACTGGAACCCTATTCATTGTCCAAACCATAGGTCTAACACTAGCCCTATTCATAGCCCTAGCAGCAACCATAGATCTAACCCTAACTCTAAATCTAACCATAAACCTTAGCCTAAACCTAAACCTAACACTAGCCCTAACCCTAAGGCTAATCCTAAAACTACCTCTAACCCTAGCCCTAAAACAAAACCAAGACATAGACCTAAACCTAACCCTTAATAAAAACTAAGCCCTAACCCTACACTAAGCCATAATTCGATCCATAATTCGAGTTATAAGCCAAATACTAAAACTAACCCTGACCCTGACTCTGACCTTAACACTAACCCTAGCTCTAAACATCACCCTTACCCTATGCCTAAACATAACAATAGACCTATCCCTAAAATTAACCCTAAAATTACTTCTAATCACAACCCAGATATTTACATTAGCCATTACCCTAAACCTAGCCTTAATCTAACCCCAAAACTAGCCTTATTCCGAGCACTATCCCTAGATTTACCCCTAATCCTAACCCTATCACTAATCCTAACTATAACCCTAGCTGTAACCCTAGATTTAACCCTAACCCTAACCCTAAGACTAACCATATCAATAATCATAAAAATAACCCTAGCTGTTCCCCTATTTCAAACCCTATCCATTACCCTAAACATAACCCTATCCCTAATGCTAAACTTGTGCTTAACCTAACCATATCACTAATACTAACCCTATCCATTACACTAAACCTAACCTGAAACCTAAACCTAACACTATCTTTACCCTAATCCTAACTCTAATGCTATTTCGAGCACTAAAATTAGACCTTAAACTATCCAAAACACTAATCATGACGCTGACCATAAGAGTACCCTTAGCACTAAACCTGAACCTAACCCTAAACCTAACCCTAAACCTAACCCTTACACTAGACGTAGCCATAAACCTAAACCTAAAATTATTTTTAACAATAACACTAGACCTGAAATTACCTCTAGCCATAATCCTAGCACTAAACCTATGCTTAATCCTAGCCTAAAAATAACCCAAGCCCTAACCCTAGTTCTATTCCTCATCCTAGCTCAAAACCTACATATAACCTCATCCTATACCACAAAACTAACCATAACCCTAAACCTACCCCTAACGCTCACCCTAAACCTAGGCCTAACACAAAGCCTAGTTCTAATCCTAGCCTTTATTTAATCCTAACCTAACTCTAAACCTAGCCATAAGACTAACTTGAACTCTTGCCATAGCCCTAGCCTAGTTCTATACTTAGCCTTAATCCTAATCCTAGATCTAAGACTAAGTGTAAATCTAAACTTAACTCTAAATTTAACTCTAAAATAAGCCTAAACAAAACCCAAACACTACCCCTAAACATAATGCTAATCCTAAAATGTGCCCTATCTCTAGCCCTAGCCATAAACCAAAACCAAGCCATAGCCCCAATGTTAACCCTTAACCTAAATCAAACCCTAACCCTACAACTAACCCTAAAATTAACTCTAAAACTAACCCTGAACCTGACACTGACCCTTACACTAATCCTAGCTCTAAACACCACCCCAATCTAAAATTAACATTAACACTATATCTTGCCTTAACCTAACCCTGAAACTAGCCTTAATCATAACCCTAGTTCATACATTAGTCAATGTCCTAAACGTAGCCCTAAACCGAACACAAATTCTACACCTAATCCAAGCCCTAAACTTAGCTTTAACCATAATACTAGGCTAACCCTAACCTTAAACCTAGCCCTAACCCTAACTCTAAACCTATTCCTTACACTAAGCCAAACACTAACCCAAATGCTAACCCTAAACTTAATTCTAATCCTTAGCCTAACTTAAACTCTAATCATAATACTAGTTTTAACCCTAGCCCTCATTCTACCTCTAAACCTATCCCTGACACTCATCTGACCCTAAGAGTAACCCTAGGTCTAAACCTGACCCTAACCCTAAACCAAACCCTAACACTAGCCCTACTGGTAACCCTATAATTATACGAAAGCCTAACACTAGACCTGGACCCAAAGTTAATCCTAAATATAGTTATAAATCTAGACCTAGAAATAAACAAAAACCTAGCACTAGCACTAACAATAACCCTTAACCTAAACCCAACACTTACCCTACACCTACACCTAAACCTAGTCCTAATTCTGGCTCTAATGCTAACCCTAACCCTATCCCAAAAACTGACCCTAATTCTAACACTGAACCTAGCTTTAAACATGACACTAACTCACAACCTAGACATCACACTAGACCTAGACATAACCCTAACCCTAAAACTAGCCCTAAACATAACCCTAGCTCTTACATTAACTATAGTCCTAACCCTAGCCCTAAACATAACATAAATCCTAGCCCTAAACCTAGGCCTAAACTTAGCTCTAAGCATAACCCTTAGCCTAACCCTAGCCCTTAGACCTAACCCTAACCTTTACACTAAACATAACCCTAGCTCTATCCTAAACCCTAACCCTAACCCTAGCCGTAATCCTAACAATAAACCTAGTCTGAACTTTAGCTCTAAACATATCCATTACCCTAACCCTAACCCGAATTAAAACCCCATACCTAACACTAAACCTAACTCTAAACATAAATGTAAACCTAGACCTAAACATAAACCTAAACCTCACCCTAGCCCTAACTCTAGTTCAAACACTAACCCTTACCCTAACTTAACTATAACCCTAGCCCTAATCTTAACACTTACCCTAACCCTAAAACTTACCCTAAATCACACCCTAATTCTACTCCTAAACCTAGCCCTAATCCTAGAGTTGATCCAAACCATAACCTAGCCCTAACCCTAGCTCTACACCTCTGCATTACACTAAAAATAACCCTAACCCTAATGGTAACCCTAACCCAGTTGCTAAACGTAACTCATCCTTTACCCTGAACCTTAAATGAAACCTAAACTAAACCTTATTCATTACCCTAATCCTAAGCCTAACCCTAATGCTAATTCGAGCCTTATCCTTAAACCTTTAGCTAAACCAAATGCTAACTCTGACACTGTTCCTGGCCCTAATAATAACCCTAGCCCTAAAGCTGACCTTTAACCTAAACCTAACTCTTACAATACACCTAATCATAACCTAACCCTAAAACTATTTTTAACATTAACCCTAGACCTCATATTAACCCTAGACCTGGTCCTAGCCATAACACTAACAGAAACCCTAGACCTTAACCTAGCACAAAACGTAGACTTAATCCTAAACTGAAATATAACCCTAGGCCTAATCCTAATTCTAAAGCTCACCCTATATCTAAAGCTAGCTATAACCCCACCCATTGCCCTAAACTTTACCTTAACACCAATGCTAACCCTAACTCTAGCCAAACCCCTTAGTCTAACCCTAACACTAACCCTAGCCTTAATACTAGCCCTAATGTAGCCTGACCCCAACACTAACCCTAGCCCTAATCCTAAACCCTCTAAAAATCACCCTAACCCTAAACCTAACCGTAACATTAGACAAAGCCCCAATCCTAACTCTAAAACTAGCACTAATTGCAACACTAGTTCATACATTATCATAGCCCTAATACTAGCCCTAACCAAACCCAAAACCAAGCCCTAATCTGAGCCTTAACCCTAGCTTTAAACCTAACCATAAACCTAACCCTAACCAGAACATAGTCCTAAATTTTACCCTAACCTTAGCCAGAATTCTAAACATAACCCTAGCCCTATCACTAGCTCTACCCCTATCCATTACCCTAATCATCACCATAACTCTAATGGCAACCCTAGGCCTAACCCTAAACTCATCCCTACCCTAACCTATTTCCTTAACCTAAACCTAAACTGAACCCTAAACCTAACCGTACCATTACCCTAACTCTAAACCTAATGTTAATTCAAGCCTTAACCCTAAACCTTAACCCAACCCAAACTGTAACTCTGCCCCTTTCCATGATAATATACCTAGCTATAACCCTGAACCTACCACTAAACCTAATTCTTATACCAGACCTAGCAAAAACCTAACCCTAAAACTATAGCTAGCCAAAATCCAAAACCTGATATTTGCCCTACCCGTAATTCTAGCCCTAAACTTGACACAAAACACACCCATAACCCTAACACTTACCCTAGCTCTAATCCTATCCATAACCCTAGTGCTAAATTTAGCCTAACCCTATCAATTACCCTAAACATAACCCTCATTATAATGCTAATCCTAGGCCTAAATCTAACCTTATCCCTAACCATAACCCTTTCCATTATGCTAAATCTAACATGAACCCTAAACCAAACACTATCATTACCCTAAACCAAACGCTAATGCTAATTCGAGCCCTAACCCTAAACCCTAACCTAAACAAAACCCTAAACCTGAAGCTGACCTAATAATACCACTAGTTGTAAATTTGACCCCTACCTAGAACTTAACACTTACACTAAACATAGCCATAAACCTAACCCTAATCTTTAGCCTAACCCAAACGATCACCCTATTACCAGTTCTAACCTTAGCCCTCATTCTAGCTCTAACCATAACCCAAACCCTAAACCTAACCCTGACACTTATTCTGACCCTAATAGTAACTGTATGTCTAAACGTGAACCTAACCATACACCAAACCCTAACACTAGCACTAGAAATAAACCTATACCTAAACCTAACCCTAACACTAGCCATAGACCTAAACCTAATCCTGACTCTAGCCATATCTCTAGCCCTAGACCTAAACAAAACCTAGCGCTAGCCCTAATGATAAACCTTAACCTAACACAAACACTAATCCTACCCCTAGACCTAACTCTAGTGATAAATCTGGGTTTAACCCTAACCCCAACTATAACGCGAACACTGACTCTGACCCTAACACTAACCTTAGCTCTAAACATCATGAAAATGGTAACCCTAACCCTGACACTTGATCTAGCATAACACTTACGCAAAAAGTAGCCCTAAACATAACCCTGGTTTATACATTAGTTGTAGGCCTAAGACTAGCCCCAACCTAACCCAAAACATGGCCCCAAGCCGAGTGCTTACCCTACTTTTAACCCTAACCCCAAAACTAGCCCTAATCCATACCTTAACCCTAGATCTAACCCTAGGTTTTACCCTATCCATTACCTTAAGGTAAACCCTAAATCTAATGCTAACCCTAGTCCTAACCATAATTCTTAGCCTAACCCAAACACTAACCCTATTACTAGGCCTAAACCTAAACTTCGTTCCAGCTCTAACCCTAACCAAAACCCAAACCTTATCCCTGACACTTATTCTGACCCTAATACTAACAGCAGGTATAAATTTGACCCTAACCTGAAACTGAATCCTAACATTAGCCCTACCGGTAATCATATACTTAAACCTAAACCTATCAGAAGCCCTAGACTTAAACCTAATCCTAAATCTAGCCATATCTCTAGCCCTAGACCTGAACAACAACCTAGCCCTAGCCTTAACAATAACCCTTAACCTAAGCCAAACACTAACCCTACCCCTAGACCTAACCCTAGTCCTAATTCTGGCACTAAACCCAACACTAACTCTAACCTGAACACAGGCCCTGACCCTAACATAATCCTAGCTCCAAAGCTCACTCTAAAACAAACCTAATCCTAACACTAGACCTAGCCATAACCTTAACCCAAAAACTAGCTCTAATCATAACCTTAGCTCTTACATTACCCATGGCCCTAACACTAGGCCTAAACTAGCCCAAAACCTAGCTGTAATTTTAGGCCTGAACATAGCCCTAAGTGTAACCCTAAACCTAACCCTAGCCCTAACCCTAACCCTAAGCCTTGCTTTAGACCTAACCGTAGCTCAAGCCTAAACTTTATCCTTAACATAACCCTAGCTGTATCCCAAACCCAAACCCAACACTAGCTCTAATCCTAACATTAAACATAGCCCTAACCATAGCTCTAATTATATCAACTACCCTAACCCTAACCCTAATCATAAGCATAAGCCTAGCCCTAAACCTAGCTCTAATTCTATCCAATATACTAACCACAATCCTAACCCTAATGCTAATCCTAGGCTTAACACTAACCCTATCACAATCTCTAAACCTATCCATTGCCCTAAAACTAACCTGAACCCTAATCCTAAACCTATTCATTACCCTAACCCTAACTCTAACCCTAACGCTAATTCGAGCCCTAAACCTAAACATTTACCTAAATCAAACCTTAAGCCAAATACTGACCCTAATAATACACAAAGCTTTAAATTTACCCTTACCCTAAATCTAACCCTTACACTAGACCTAACCATAAACATAAGCTGATACCTATCTCTAATGTAACCCTAAACCTGACAATAGCCCTACCCCAAATCCTAGCCCTAACCCAAACACAAACACTAGCTCTTATTCTAGCCTAAATCTTAGCCTTTATCATGACCCTAACCCTAATTCTAACCCTTTCCCTAGACCTAAACCTAGTTATAACCACATTGCTTACTCTAAACCTAACCCAGAACTTAACATTAACATTAAACCTAGCCCTAATCTTAACCCTAGGACTAACCCTAACATTAACCCTAGCCTTAATCCTAAAACTAACACTAATACTAGCTTTAAGATTGACTATATCTCTCGCCTTAGCCCTAGCCCTAATTCTAACTCTATCAATTACCATAAACTTATTCCTAGCCATAGCCTAGAATAACCCTAACCCTAATCTTAAAATTTGCCCTAACCATGGATCTAAACCTAACTCTAAATCTAACACTAATTCTAAAACTAAACCTAACCCTAACACTAGCCCAAACCCTAACGCTAATCCTAAAACTAGCTCTAACCATGGGCTTAGACCAAAAACAAAACTAAGCAATAAAAATAACCCTAAACTTTTACCTAAACCAAACCCTAATCTTATATCTAGCCCTAAGCCTAGCCCTAATTTGAGTTCTAATTTTAACCCTAAATCTACCCCTAAACCTGTCTCTGACATTAACACCAACCCTACCTCTAAACATTACCCTAAACCTAAAACTTAACCTAACACTAGACCTGGTCCTAACCCTAATTCTAAAACTAGTTCTAATCATAAACCTAGATCATAAATTAGCTGTAACCTTAAACCTAATACTAACCCAAACCTAGCCCAAATCTGATACCCAACCCTAGATTTCACCCTAACACTAACCCTAACACTATCCCTAATCCTAACCCGAACCCTAGCTCTAACCCTAGCTATAACGTTATACTTTACCATAGCCAAACCCCAACCCTAATGCTAACCCTAGTCCTAAAACTAATCCTTAGTCTATCCCAAACCCTAACCCTTTTACTAGTCCTAACCCTAGCCCTTATTCTTTTTATAATCATAACCCAAATTCTAACCCTAACCCTGACCCTTATTCTGACCCTGAAACTAAACCAAACCATAACACTAACCCTACCCATAAACCTATATCTAAACCTAACCCTAATATTAGCCCTAGATTAAACCTAATCATAAATCTAGCCATATCATTAACCAAGACATTAACAAAAAACTAACCCTAGCTCTAATGATAATCCTTAACCTATGCCAAACACTAATCTTACCACTAAACCTAACCAATCCTAATTCTGGCTCTAGCCCTAACCCTAACCCTAATCCAAACACAGACCCTCACACTAACACTAACCCTAGCTAGAAACCTGACCCTAATCGAAACGTAAACCTAACATTAGACCTAGCCATAACCGTAAACCTAACATTACATTACCCTAGCACTAAAACTAGCTCTAATCCTATCACAACACCTAGCAATAATCCTAGGTCTAAATCTAGCCCAAAGCCTAACCCTAACCCTAAATTAACATTATCCATTATCTTAAGCCTTACCCTCATGCTAACCCTAAACCTTTCCTTAGACCTAACTCTAGATAAAACCCAAAACTGAACCCTAAATATAAGCCTAGTTCTATCCCTAAACCTAATCCTAATCTTGGCCCTAATCATGATGTTAACATTAGCCCTAATACTATCTCTAAATTTATCCATTACCCTAAACAGAACCTTAACCCTAATGATAACACTAGCTCTAATCCTAATTGTAAACCTAATCCTAGAACTAACCCTAAAACTAACCCTCATCGTAGCCTTAACCCTAGATAAAACCATAACCTTTATTCTAACACTAACCCTAGGCCAAATCCTAACACTTACCCTAAACCTAAAAGTACCCCTTACCCTAACCTGACATCTAACCCTGTCCATTACCCTACCTCAAATGATAATCTTAGCTCTAACCTTAACACTTACCCTAAAGCTATAACTACCCCTAAACCTAAACTAACATCTAATGCTATCCATTAATCTAACTCTAAAGACAACATTTGTCCTAACCCTAAAACTCACACTAAACTTAACCATAAATCTAACCCTAGACATAATCCTAAACCTAACCCTCACCCTAGCACTATCCCTAGCTCAAAACATAACCTGTACCCTAAACCTAACCCAAACCCAAACCTAGGCCTACCATTTCCCCTAACTCTAGCCCTAATCCTATCCAAAATCATATCCCTAACCCTAGATCTAATGCTGTTCATTATCCTAACGATAACCCTAACCCAAATGCTAACCCTAGGCCTAACCCTAACCCTGCCACTAACCCTAAACCTACCAATTACTCTAATCTTACACTGAATCCTAAATCTAAACCTATCCATAAACCTAACCCTAATTCTAAACCTGAGGCTAATTTGAGCCCTAACCCTAATAATTAACATAACACAAACCCGAAACCTGACCCTTACTCTAAAAATACCCCTTCCTCTTTACCTGGGCATTACCGTAAACCTAACATTAGACCTAGCCATGAACCTAACCTAATAACTATCCCTAGCCGTAACCCTAACCCTGACATTTTCCCTATCCCTAAAACTTGCCCTAACCCTAACACAAACCCTAGCGCTCATCCTATCCCAAAATCTAGCCTTAATTCTAACACAAACCTAACCTTAGACCTAAACCTAATTCTAATCATCACCCCAGGCCTAAACCTAGAGGTAACACTAACCCTAAAACTGGCCCTAATTTTAACCCTAGTTCTTACATTACCCGTAGCCCTAAAGCTAACACAAAACCTAGCCTAGACCTAATCCAAGCTCTAACCCTAGCTTTAATCCTAATCCTAAATCTAACCCTAACCATAACCCAACCCTAACACTAGCACTAACCCTATCCCATACCCTAAGCCAAACTATAACCCTAAGAGTACCCTTTTCCTAAACTTAATTCTATAGCCGAACCCAAAACCTAACTCTATTACTAGTCCTAACCCTAATCCTCAATCTAGCTCTATCACTATCCCAAACCCTAACACTAACCCTGACCCTTATTCTGACCCTAACAGTAACCATAGGTCTAAACCTGACCCTAACCTTAAACAGACCCCTAACATTGGCACTACCTGATCCCTATAACTAAACCTTACATTAACACTAGACCTAAATCAATACTTAATCTATTATCTAGTGATAACTCTAGGCCTAGCCCTAAAAAAAAATAACCTTAGTCCCCCTAGACCAAAGCCTAGTCACTAATGCTGACCCCAACAATAAACCTAACCATAAACCTAACACTGACCCTTACCCTAACACAAAACATAGCTCTAAACCTTATCCTAACAAAACACATAAACCTTACACTAGACTTAGCCATATCACTAACCCTGAGACTAGACATCACCATAGGCCAAAACCTACCTCTAACTCTATCCATTACCCTACCCTAACCATAACCCTAATGCTAACCCTAGCCCTAACCCTCATACTGACTCTAACCCTAATTCTCATCCTAATCCAAACCCTAGCTCAATCCCTAACCCTTAAACTTAACCTAACCCTAACACTAACCCATGGCCTAAACCTAAACCTAACCTAAACCCTAGCCCTAATACTAACCTTAACCCTATCTCTAACCCTAGCTCTAAGCCTACATATTACCCTAACTCTAACTCTAAACTTAATGATTACCCTAGACATAACCCTAGCTCTAACCCGACCCATTACCCTAACACTAACCCTAATGATAACCCTAGCCCTTACCCTTAATCTAACCTAAACCTAACCCTAGACATAACCAGAAACCTAACCCTTGCCATAGAGCTAACCCTTGCTCAAACCCTAACCATTACCCTAAACCTAAAACTAAACCTATCCGTAACCATAACTTTAAGCCTAAACCTAACCCTAACCCTAACCCTAACAAGACATCAAACCCTATCAAATACCCTAAACCTAATGATAACCCTAGCCCTAATCTTAACACTAACATTGAACCTAACCCTAACTATAACCTAGACCTAACCCTAAACCTAACACTTGCCCTAGTGCTAACCATAGCTCAAACTCTAAACCATATCCTAAACCTAAACCTAACCCTAACCATAGGCCTAAACCGAACTCTAGGCCTAATAATAACCATAACCATAGCCCTAACCCTATCCCTTATCCTAAGCACAACCATAACCCTAAGGCTAACCCTAGGCCTAACCCTATCCCATTGGCTAACTCTAGCCCTATCAATTACCCTTCACCTAACATGAACCCTAAACCCAAACCTATGATTACACTAACCAAACCCTAATGCTAATTCAAGTCTAAACCTAAACCCTAACCTAAACCAAACCTGAAACCTAATTCTAACCCTAATAATAGCCCTAGCTCTAAACCTGACCCTTTCCCTAACCCGAAACCTTACACTATACCTAGCCATAAAACTAACTCTCAATCTATGCCAAATGTAAGCCTAGACCTGACACTAGCCCTACCCCTAATTCTTGCCATAACCCTAAAACAAACCTTAGCCCACATCCTAGCCCTAAACCTAGCCTTATTATTAAACCAAACCCTAACCGTAGCCCTAATCAAAATTCTAACCTTCAACCTAGCTCTAAAACTAGCTCTAACCACATCCCTTCCCCTAATCCTAACCCTATCCCTAAATCTAAACCTAAGCCTAAACTAGGCCTAACCTTAATACAAACACTATACCTAATCCTATCCCTAATTTAGCCCTAAACCTAACCTAACCCTAGCCCTAAGACTAACTCTAACTCTCGTCCTAGACCTATTTCTACTTCTAACCCTATCCCTTACCATAATCCTATCACTTGCCTTTACATTAGCCCTAACACTAGCTCTAGCCCTAATCCTATATCAAACCCTAACTCTAAATCTAACCCTAACCCTAAGCTAAACCTCTCACTAACACAAGCTCTAAAACTAATGCTAGTGTTAAAACTAGCCCTTACCTAGCCCTAGCCCTACAAATCAACCTAGCCATAGTCCTAACCCTAACCTTTAACATAAACCAAACCCTAAGCATACACCTAGACCTAAACCTAGCTCTAATTCGAGTCCTATCCTTAACCCTAAAACAAACCCTGACCCTGACTCTGACCCTAACATTAACCCTAGCTCTAAGCATCCCTCAAAACCTAAACCTAAACCTAACCCTAGACCTAGCCCCAACCCTAACTCTAAAATCAGTTCTAATCATAACCCTAGTTCTTACATTGACTGTAGTTCTAAACCTTACCCTAACCTAACCCAAAACCTATCCGTAATTGGAGCTGTAACACTACATTTAACCCTAAGCATAACCCTAAATCTAGCCCTAACCCTTACCCTAAACCTAACCCTAACCCTAACCCTGACATAACCCAAAACCTAACCCTAAACCTATCCTTAATCCTAACCATAAACCTAGACTAAACCCGAGCTGTAACCTTATTCATTACCCCAATCCTAATCCTAACCCTAGTACTAACCCTAGGATAACCCTAAACCTATTTCTAACTCTAAACTTATACATTGCCCTAAACCTAACCTGAATGCTAAACCTAATCATATCCATTAACATAATCCTAACCCTAATGATCTTAACCCTAAAACTATCTCTAAACATAACCATAGACTTAACATTAGCCATAGCCCTAATAAAGTCCTAAACCTAAAAAAAAACTCTAGCCCTAATACTAGCTATAATCTTAGCCTTAATCCTAAACCTAACCGTAACTATAGACCTAAACTTAATTTTAACCCTCACTCTACTTCTAAGCTAGCTATGATATCATACCTAACCATATCCATAACCATAACCCTAACCATGAACCTAAGCTCAGCCTTAATACTCACCCAAGCTCTAATTCTAGCTCTAATTAAGCCCTAATTTTAACCATAAATCTAATCCTTACACTAACTCTAACTCTCACCCTAGCCCTATCCCTAGTTCTATCCCTATCCCTTATAATAACTGAAATCCTAGCCTTAACCCTACCCTTCGCTGTAGCCCTAAACCTAGATCTAACCCTAACTCTAAATATAACAAAAAACCTAAGCCTAAACAACACCCTAACACTAGCTGTAACCCTAACGCTAATTTGAAAACTAGCCCCAACCCAAATCCTAGCTCTAAAGCAAAACCGAGCCATTTCACTGTCCTTAACTCTTAACCTAAAGCAAACATTAACCCTACAGCTAGAGCTAGCTCTAAACCTAGCCCTGATTCGAGTCCTAACCCTAACCCTAGAACTAATACTAACCCTGAATCTGACCTTAACACTAACCCTAGCTCTACACATCACCCTATCCCTAAACCTAATCCTCACACTAGACTTCGCACTAAACCTAACACTAAAACTAGCCCTAAACGTAATGCCAGTTCTTAAATTAGCCATAGTC
Source organism: Marmota flaviventris (assembly GCF_047511675.1). Taxonomy (NCBI): domain Eukaryota; kingdom Metazoa; phylum Chordata; class Mammalia; order Rodentia; family Sciuridae; genus Marmota; species Marmota flaviventris. Next base: position 15,882 of record NW_027288138.1, on the reverse strand, counting down.
CTAAACCTAACACAAAACCTAGCCCTAATCCAAGGCCTAACCCTAGTTTTAACCCTAATCCTAACCATGGCTCTAACCCTAAACCTATCCCTAGCCCTAAACCTATTTCTAACTCTTTTTCTTACACTTACTCAAACCCTCACCCTATTGCTACCCTAGTCCTAACCCTAATTCTATACCTACCCCACACCCTAACACGATTACTAATCCTAATCCTAACCCTCATTCTAGCTCTAAACTTAAAACAAACCTTAACTCTAACCCTGACCCTTATTCTGACCCTAACACTAAACCTAGGTTCAAACCTGAACCTAACCCTTATCTGAAAACTAACACTAGCCCTACCATTAACCCTAAACCTAAACCTTACAATAACACTAGCCCTAGACCTAAACCTAATCCTAAATATAGCCATAAACCTAGCCTTAGCCCTAACAATAACCCTTAACTTAAACCAAACACTAACTCTACTCTTAGACCTAACCCTAGTCCTCATTCTGGACCTTACCCTAAACCTAATCCTAACCTGAAACCAGACATTTACCCTAACAAATATCCTAGCTCTAAACCTTATTCTATGCCAAAAACTAACACTAACACTAGATGAACTCTAAATATAGCCATAACCATTACTCTAGCTCTTATATTACCCATATACCTAACTGAAACCCTTAACCTCACACAAAACCCAGCCTGAATTACAGCCCTAACATAACCTGAAGCATGACTCTAAACCTAAACTTAGCCCTAACCCTAACCCTCGTTCTAGCCCTAACCCTAGCTCAAACACTAAACCTTACCATAAAATAACCCTAGCCCAAACCCTAAACCTCACCCTAATTCTAGCCCTAATCCTAACTCTAACCATAGCCCAAACCCCAGCTCTAATTCTATCCATTATGCTAACAATAACCCTCAAAGTAATGCTACCCTAGCCCTTAACGTAACCGTAAATCTACCCTAGCCCAGACTGTAAACCGAACCCATACCCTAGCCATGAACCTAGCTCAATCCCTAACCCTTACACTTAATCTAACCATAACACTAACCCAAGGTCAAAACCGAAACCGATACCCAGCCCTAATCCTAACCTTAACCAAAGCCCTAATAGTAGCTTGAATCCCATCCATTCCTCTAACCTTAAACTTAACCCTAATGATAACACTAGACCAAAAGCTAAACCTACCCTAAACCTAAATGTAAATCTAACCCTAGAACTAACAGTGAACCTAACCTAACCCTAACCCTTAACCTAAGATAGCTCAAATGCTAACCCTAATCCTAAACCTAAATATAACGCTAACCTAAACCTAAAACTATCTTTAACCTAACATCTAAACCTATTACCCTAGCCCTAACCGTTACACTAACCATGACCATAACCCTAGACCAAACCATAAATTAATCTTAGCCATAGCAAAATTCCTAGCTCAAACCCTAAACCGTACCCTAAACTTAATCCTAAGTGTTACCCTCGCCCTAACCCTGACCCTAATGCTAACTCTAGCATTAATCCTAACCATTATCCTAGCCCTAAACCTAGGTCTAAACCTATAAATTACCCTAACAATAACTATAACCCTAATGCTAACCCTAGGTCTAACCCTAAACCTACCACAAACACTAACCTTATCCGTTACCTTAAACCGAACCTAACCCTAAACCTAACACTATCAATTACTTAACCCTAAATCTAACCTTAATGCTAATTTGAGCCTTAACACTAAAACTTAACCTAACCCAAACCCAAAGCCTGACCCTGAACATAAACCTAGACCTGACATTAGTCCTAGCCCTAATTGTTGTCCTAAACCTAACACAAAACCTAGCCGTAATCCTAGCCTTAAATTTAGCCTTAATCCTAAACCTAACCATAACCCTAGCCCTAACCCTAAAGCTAATCATAAAACTAGCCTTACCCTAATCATAGCACTAAAACAAAACTGAGCAACAGGCCTAACACTAACCTTAACTTAAAGCAAACCCTAGCACTACACCTAGATCTAACCCTAGCCCTAATTCAAGTACTAATCATAATCTTAAAATTAACCCTTTATCTGACTTATATCCTAACACTCATCTCTTTCAAAACACCACCATAAACCTAAACCTACTGTAGTCCTATCCCTAGACATAACCCTAAACCTAGCCCTTACACTAGCTCAAAACCTAACCTTTATGCTAAACATAACTCAATGCCTAACCCTAAACCTAGTTCTAACACTAACTCTAACACTAACTCAAGGCATATTCCTAAACATAACTCCAGTTCTAACCCTATGAATTACCCTAACCATAACCCTTACTCTAATGCTAACCCTAAGCCTAAGCCTAGCCCTATCTCTAATGCTAACCGTATCAATTACCCTAAACCAAACCTGAACCATTAAACAAACCCTAAATATACTCTAACCCTAACACTAATGCTAATTTGAGCTGTAAACCTAAATCCTTACCTAAGCCAAATACTAATCCTAATAATTCCCTGAGCTCTAAACCTGACCCTTACCCTATACCTAACCCTTACACTAGATGTAGCCATAAGCCTAACCCTAAAAATATCTTTAACCATACCCTAACCTGATATTAGACCTGAAACTAAAATGAACACTATCCCTCATCCTAGTCCTAAACCTAGCCTTAATCATAACCCTAACTCCGACCCTATCCCTAACCCTAACTCTAACCCTCACCCTACGTCTAAACCTAGCTATAACACCATTCGTTATCCTAAACTTAACCCTAACCTATTCCTATTGCTAGGCCTTAACTAAATGCTAACCCTAGCCCTAATCCTAGCCCTAATTTAACCTTATCAGAAACCTAAATCTAGTTTTAGCCCTGTCACTAATTCTAACTCTCACACTAGTCCTAACCCTAATGTTAATCCTAAAAGTAGCCCTAACCCTTGCCCTAGCCCTAAAATGAAAGTGAACGATAGCCCTAACCCAAAACCTTAACCTAAACCAAACCATTAACCTAACCCTAGCCCTAATTTGAGTTTTAAACTGAACACTAAAACAAACCCTGACCCTTACTCTGACCATAACACTAACCCTAGCTCTAAACATAACCCTAATCCTAAACCTAAACCTTTGAGTAGACATAGCCCTAACTTTAACCGCAAATTTAGCCTTAAACATAACCCTGGTACTTACATTAGCCATAACCCTAACTCTAGCATTAACTTAACACAAAACCTATCCCTAATCCGAGCCTAACCCAAGTTTTAACCCTAATGCTAACCCTAAACTAGCTCTAATCATAAACATAACCCTAGCCCTAACCCTAGCTCTAACCCTATGCATTGCTATAAACAGGACCCTACCTCTAATGCTAAACCTAGTCCTAAACCTAACCCTATCGCTAATCCTAACCCATTCCATTAACCTAACCAAAACCTAGACTCTAAACCTCACCCTATCATTAACATAACACTAACCCTAATGCTAATTTGAGCCCTAACTTTAAAACTTAACATATCACAAACCCTAAAGGAGACCCTGATTGTAAAAATAGTTCTAGCTCTAAACCTGACTTTAACCCTAAAAGTAACCCTTACACTACATGTAGCCATAAACCTAACACTAAAACTATCTTTACCATAACCCAATACCTGATATTAGCCCTAGCCCTAATCCTAGCCCTAAACCTAGCCCTAATCATAACTCAAACCCTAACCATAGACCTAACCTAATTCTAACCCTCACCCTCCCACTAAACATAGTTATAACACCATCCTTTACCCTAATCTTAATCCTAACCCTAACCCTAACACTAGACCTAAGCTGAACACTAACCCTAGCCGTAATCCTAGCCCTAATTTAACCCTATCCCTGATTCTAACACTAACCATAGCCCTAAGACTAACTCTACCTCTCACACTAGCCCTATCCTTAGTTCTAACGATATTCTTTAACTTAACCTTAACCCTAGCCCTAAACATAGCCATAAATCTAGGCATAACACTTGCCTAATCCTTATTTCTAGTCCTAACCCTAGATCTAAATCTAACTCTAACACTAACAGTAACCCTAGCTCTAAACACCACCCCAAACCTAAACCTAAACCTAAAACTATACCTAGCCCTAACATTAACCCTAAAACTAGCCTGAATCATAACAAGTTCGTTCATTAGCTGTAGCCCTAACCTATTGCAAAACCTAGCCCTAATCCAAGGTCTTCCCTAGCTTTAACCCTAAAGCTATCCAAATCCTAACCATAGCCCTAACCCTAAGCCTAAGCCTAAGCCTAGACCTAATCCTTTGCATAAACCTAGCACTAACCCTAGCTCTAACCTATCCATTACTCTAAAGATAACCCTAAACCTTATGCTAACCCTAGGCCAATCCCTAATCCTATACCTAAACTTAACCCTATAAATTACTTTACACTTAACCTGAACCCTAAACCTAAAACTATCATTACACTATCCTTAACAATAATGCCAATTCGAGCCCTAAACCTAAACCTTAACCTAACAAAAACCCTAAACCTGACCCTAACCCTAATAATACCCTAGCTCTAAACTTGACCCTAACCATAAACCTAACCTTTAAATTGGACCTAGCTATAAACCTAACCCTAAATTATCCCTAACTGTAACCCTAGACCTGACTTTTGCACTAGCTCTAATCCAAATCCTACACCTAACACAAACCTTAGCCCATATCCTAGACATAAACTTCACCTTAATCATAAACATAACACTTACCCTAATTATAACCCTCACGATAGCCATAAAACTAGCTGTAAACCCAACCCTTACCCTAAACCTAACCGTAACCCTAAACCTAATATTAACCCTAGCCCTTAACCTAGGCCTAAACCTAAAACTAACCCTTGCCCTAAGACTAACTCTAACTCTCGCCCTAGCCCTATAGCGAGTTCTATACCAATCCCTTACCATCACCCTAAACCTAGCCCTAAACTTAGCCCTAACCCTAACCCTATCCTTCACCCTAGCTCAAACCCTAGATCTAAACCTAACTCTAAATCTAACCCTAAACCTAAGCCTAAACCTCACACTAACATTAGCCCTAACCCTAAAACTAATCCTAAAACTAGCCGTAACCATACCACTAGCCCTAAAACAAAACCGAGTCACAGCCCTAATCCTAACCCTTAACCTAAACCAAACCCTAACCTTACAAGTAGTCCTACACTTATCTCTGATTTCAGTCTTAAATCTAACCTGAAAGGTAATATGGACACTGACTCTGAACCTAACACTAAATCTAGCTCTAAATATTGTCATGACCATAAACTTAACCCTAACACTAGACCTAGCCCTATCCCTAACCCTATAACTAGTGCCATTCATAACCCTACTTCATACATTACCCGGAGCCTTAACCTTAGCCCTTACCTAACCCAAAATCTAGGCTTAACCCTAGTCCTAAATCTAGCTTTAACCCTAAATTTAAACCTAACCCTAACCTAAAGAAAATCCCTAAACCTATACATATTCCTAGCCCTAATCTTAGCTCTAACCCTATCCATTACCCTAATGATAACCCTAACCATTATGCTAAACATTAGGCCTAATCTTAACCCTATCAATTACACTAAATCACATCTAAACCCTAAACCTAACTCTATCATTAACTCTCACCCTAAACCTAATGCTAATTCAAGCCCTAAACCTCTAACATAAACCAAACACTAAACCCTAAATTTGAACCTGACCCTAGTAATAACCCTAGCTCTAAAAGTAATCCTTACCCTAAACCTAACACTTACACTGGACCAAGCCATAAACCTAACACTAAATCTATCCCTAACTGTAACCCTAGACCTGGCATTAGCCCTAGCCCTAATATTAGCCCTAACCCTAACACAAACACTAGCCTTCATTCTAGCACTACGACTAGCCTTAATCATAACCATAACCCTAACCCTAGCCGTAACCCTAATACTAACCCTCACCCTACTCCAAAACTTACCTATAACCTACTCCCTTAACCTGCATATAACCCTAACTCTAACCCTAACCTGAGGGCTCAACCTAACACTAAACCTAGCCCTAATTTAGCCCTATCCCTAAACATAACCCTAGTCCTAGCCCTACAACTAACTCTAACTCTCACACTAGCCTATCACTAGTTCTAACCCTATAGCTTACCATAACTCTAACCCTAACCCTAACCCTAAACCTAGTCCTAACCCTTGCCCTATCCTCAGTCCTAGCCCTAACCGTAGATCAAATCCTAACTCTAAATCTAACCCTAACCCGAAGCCTAAGCCTAACCATTATAAATACATTTATATTTAGATTCTATATCTACAGATGTTGGCTTCAATTATTATTTAGAATATAGTCATTAGATTCATAAAAGACATACCATTTCTGTTGGTGTATAGAGAACTGATGGTCAGGGGTAGGATGCTATGTTAAGGCAGAAAGGAGTGAGGGTATGAGATTAATCTATCTTAGTAAATTGGAGGAAAACTGTAATGAATAGACAGGGGTAATTTATGGAAGAATGTATAAATTCAAATTCCTTATCAGTATTCATAAAATTACCCTATGTATAAATAGTAAAAGTTTGGAGGTTGAAAGTGGGATAAAGGGATTAAGAAAAAAGAAGAAAAAAAAAAAAAAACAAGAAAGAAAGAGAGGGAGAATGAAAATAATATAAAATAAAGCCGGGGGGGGGTGAGGTGGGCCTATGCAATTCCTCTATATTAAACAATTCTGATGATTCAGTTCTTAAAGTCCATTTTCATGCAAAATTCTTGGTTTCATGTATGTTGAGATTGTGAGGTCCAGAGGGGGAAGGGTAGAGGAGAATAGATGAGAAGAGGGAGAATAGAAAAGTCTCTCAGAACTCTGTTTTCTTCCAGTAGGTTTTAGTTGTCTATTCCTAGCTTGAGTCTCTTTTCTAAGGGTGGTGGAGGTAGCCAGTTTGAGGGGGCTTGAGCTACTACCTGGAACCTCCCTACTCTTAGTCTCTGAGTTGGAAACCAGGTACCTGTACAGTTGCTGTTCTGCATTGATAGCTATGCCCCCTCCCCCCCCCAAAAAAAAAAAAAAAGCTCTTGAGAAAAATCTTGAGTTTTCACAGCTGGAGGTAGGGGAGTTGAAAACCGGCTACCTGAGCAGCCGCAGAACTTAGCTGGTAGCCACGGTGGTCACTGATAGATGGTGAGTAAGGTTTTCCAAGATGCATTCCATCTGTTACCTGTGTAGGGTGTTTGGTGAGGTGGGTGGTTCTGGGGTGACTTTTGGCCATGTCCAGAGCTTGGCCTGGTGACCCACAAGCAAAGCTTCTGTGTTCTGTGCTACCTGTCCTCTGTGCGGAGATCGCCTGCACAGCCTAGACTTCTGTCTGAGCTGAGAGCGAACCCACAGCCAAGACTTTTCTCTGCGCCAAGAGCTCACACAAGGCTGAGATTTCCATCTGAGCTGAGAGCACATGTGCAGCCAAGACCTTTGACTTCCCACTGAGCCGAGAGCAACCACACAGCCGAGCCTTCCATCTGCACAGAGAGCTCCAGTGTGGCCCTAGTTTTCTTCAAATTTCTATGATATTGGGCAAGGCAAGTGTGAGGGTTAGGGCTAGGGCTAAGTTTAGGATTAGGCTTACAGCTAGTTTTAGTGCTACATTTAGGGCTAGGTTTTGGGAGGAGGTTTATGGTTAGTGTTAGGACTATGGGTAATGTAAGAACTAGGATTATGGTTATTGCTAGTTTTAAGGTTAGGGTTATGGATAGGTCTAGTGTTAGGGAAGGTTTGGGCTAGGATAAGGTTTAGAGCTAGGGTTTGTGTTAGGGTAAGGTTCAGTGTGCAAGTTAGCATTGGATTTTCGGTTAGGAGCACAATTTTACTAGGGTTAGTTCTAGGCGTATTGTTAGTCATTGTGTTAGACTAATGGTTATTGTTAGTGCTGGAGCTAGGTTTTTGTTTAGGACTATGGCTAGAGTTATGGCTATATTTAGGATTAAGTTTAGGTCTAGTGTTAATGTTACAATTAGTTTTAGCTATAGGTTTACCCATAGGGTTAGTGTTGGTTTAGGTTTAGGGTCAGGCTTAGACCTAGGGTGAGTGTTAGGGTCAGAATAAGGGTCAGGTATAGGCTTAGGGTTTGGCTTAGGGTTAGAGATAGAATGAGGCCTAGGATTAGGACTAGTAATAGAGTTACAGTTTGGCATAGGCTAAGGATTAGGGTTAGGACTAGGATAGCATTAGGGTGAGGGATGGCATAGGGTATGAGATAGGGTTAGAGCTAGGGTTAGGGGGTTAGGGTTAGTGTTAGCGTTAGGGTTAAAGCTAGTTTTAGGGTTCAGATTAAGGCTAGGTTTTGTGTTAGGGTTATGGCTATTGCTAATATAAGACCTGGCATTACTATTAGGGCTAGTTTTAGGATTAGGGTTAGAGCTAGGTCTAGTGTTTGGGTTAGGTTTAGGGTTAGGGTGATGTTTAGAGCTAAGGTTTGTTTTACGGTCAGAGTCAGGGTCATTCTTAGTTGTACAGTTAAGTTTAGGACTCAAATTAGGGCTAGGGTAATGGCTAGGGTAATGGCTAGGCATAGTGTTAGGGTTTCGTTTAGGTTAAGGTTTAGGATTAGAGCTGTAGCTCAGTTTTGCTTGAATGCTATGTCAATGGTGAGGAATACTTTTCAAATTAGCATTAGGATTAGGGCTAGTGTTAGGGTGAGGTTTAGGTTTTAGGTTAGGATTAGACTTAGAGTGAGGGTTAGATCTCGGTTTAGTGCTAGGGCTAATTTTGGGGCTAGGGTTAGGGCTAGGCTTTCGGTCATGGTAAGGGATAATGTTAGAACTAGGGCTAGGCCTAGGGCAAGAATTAGAGTTAGTCTTCGGGCTAGGGATATGATTAGATTTAGGGTTAGGGATAAATTAGGTCTAGGATTAGAGCTAGGTTTAGTATTAGGGCTAGGCCTTGGTTTAGGGCTAGAGTTAGAATTCAGGTTAGGTTATGGTATAATATTATAGGTAGGTTAAGGGCTAGGGTGAGGGTTCACTTTAGGGTTAGACCTAGTGATCGGGTCAGGGTTCAGATTAAGGCTAGGTATAGGGCCAGGTTTAGAGCTTTTTTTTTTTTTTTTTTTTTTTTTTTTTTTAGCATAAGGGTAATATTAGGCCTAGGGATAATGTTAAGTCTAGGGTTATGGTTAGGGATAGTTTCAGGGTTAGATTTATGGCTATGTATATTGTAAGGTTTGGGTTGAAGGTTAGGGTCACTTTTGGAGATAGGGTATTATTAGGGTCAGGGTAATGGTTAGGGTTTGCTTAGGTTAAGGTTTAGGGTTAGGGCTCAAATTAGGTTAGATTATGTTTAGGGTTATGATAATGGATATGGTGAGATTTAGGGTTCAGGTTAGGTTTATGATAATGAATACGGTTAGGGTTATGGATAGAGTTAGGGTTATCCTAGGATTAATGTTAGGGTTAGGGTTAAGGTAATAGATAGGATTAGAGCTAGAGTTAGAGCTAGGGTTATGGTTAGGATTAAGGCTAGTGTTAGGATTAGGTTTAGAATAAAGTTAGGGTTAACGATAGTGTTAGGGTTAGGGTTAGGGCTAGGTTTTAGATTAGGTTACGGTTAGGGTAGGGCTATGGCTAATATAAGAACTAGGGTTACATTTAGGGCTAATTTTAGGGTTAGGGTTAGGGCTAGGTCTAGTGTTATGGTTAGGTTATGATTAGAGTGATGATTTGAAATAGGGTTAGTGTTAGGGTCAGAGTCACGGTCAGTGTTAGTTTTAGTGTTAGGGATAACACTAGAAATAAGGCTAGAGTTATGGGTAGGTGTAAGGGTAGGTTTGTGTTAGGGTTAGGGCAAGAATTAGGGCTAGGTCTAATGACAGGTCTGAGGTTACAGTTAGGTTAATGTTAGGGTTAGGGCTAGGGCTCAGTTTTGTTTTAGATCTACATCTAGGTTTAGAACTAATTTTAGGATTACTGATTGTGTTAGGGCTAGTGGTAGGGTGAGGTTCAGGCTTAGGGTTAGGGTTATATTTAGAGTTATGGTTAGATCTAGGTTTAGGACTTGGGCTAGGTTTAGGGGTTAGGTTAGGGCTAGTGTTAAGGTTATGGTAACAGATAAAGTTAGTACTAGAAATAGGTCTAAGGCAAGAGTTAGAGTTAGTCTATGGGGTAGGGTTAGAGTTAGGGTTAGGATTAGCCCTCAATTAGGGCTAGGATTAGAGCTAGGGTTAGTTTTAGGGTTAGGGTTAGGGTTAGCATTAGTGTTAGTTTTGGATTAGGGTTAGGGTTAGTTTTAGGGGAAGGGATGTGGTTATACCTAGGTTCAGAACTAGGGCGAGGGTTGAAATTAGGGAATGGGCTAGGGTTAGAGTTCAGGTTAGGATTAAGGCTAGGTTTAGAGCTCGGATGAGGGCTTGGGTTTTGTTAGGTTTAGGGCAAGAATTAGGTCTATGGCTAATGTCAGTTTGGGTTACGTTTAGGGTCAGTGTTAAGGTTAGGTTTATGGCTAGGTCTATTTTAAGGGTTAGGTTTCGGGAAAGGGTCCGGTTTAAAGCTAGGTGTATTGTTAGGGTAAGTGTCTTGTTTAGGGTTTGCTTTAGGTTATGGTTTAGGTTTAGGGCTTGATTTAGCATTAGGGTTAGGGATTGGGTTAGAGTAATTAATATGTTAGGTTTAGTGTTCAGGTTAGTTTTAGGAAATGGATAGATTTAGTGTTAGAGATAATTTTAGAGTTAGGCCTAGGGTTAGCATTTGGATTTTATTGTTGGTTGTTCAAAACATTACATAGTTCTTGACATATCATATTTCACACATTTGATTCAGGTGGGTTATGAACTCCCATTTTTACCCCTTATACAGATTGCAGAATCACATCGGTCACACATCCACTGTTTTACATTTTGCCATACTAGTGTCTATAGTATTCTGCTGCAATAGACACTAGAGAGAAGATGGGAGGGGAGGGGAGGGGGGATATTAGAGGATAGGAAAGGCAGCAGAATAGGGTTAGCATTTGGATTAGGCTTATGCTTAGGGTAATGGACAGGTTTAGGGCTAGGGTTATGGTTAGGATTAGGGCTAGGTTTAGGGTTAGAGTTAAGCCTAGGGTTAGTGTTAGGGTTAGGTTTAGGGTAAGTGTTAGGGTTTGAGCTATGGTTAGGACTAGGGCAATGGTTAGGTTTAGTGTGACATCTAGGTTTAGGGTTAGGATTAAGTTTAGAGATAGATGTAGCTTTAGGGTTAGGGTTATGTTTAGGGTAATGGATAGAGTTAGAACTAGGGTTTGGCCTTGGTTATAGTTAGGATTAGGACTAGGCTTAGGGTTAGGTCTAGATTTATATTTGGGCAAGGTTAGTGTTTGAGCTAGGGTTAGGGTTAATGCAACGGATAGGGTTAGGCTTAGGTCTAGGGTTAGGTTTAGGGTTACGCTTAGAGCTATGTTTTGTGTGAGGTTTGGGGCTAACATTAGGGCTATATGTAATGTAAGACCTAGAGTTAGGGTTATGGCTAGGTCTATTGTTAGGGTTATGGCTAGATTTTGGGTTAGCATAATATTTAGAGCTAGGATTTGTTTTACAGAAAGGGACACTGTTTGGGTTAGGGTTATGGCCAGAATGAGGACTAGGTTTAAGTCTAGAAGTAGAGGTAGTCTTTGGGTTAGGTTAAGAGTTATTGTGAGGGCTAAGGCTAGGTTGTTGTTTAGGTCTAGAGCTAGAATTATGTCTAGATTTAGGATTAGGTTTTTGCCTAGATCGAGTGTTAGGGTTAGGTTTAGGTATAGGGTTACCCATTGGGCTAGTGTTAGGGTTCAGTTTAGGGTTAAGGTCAGGTTTAATCCTAGGGTTAGAGTTAGGGTCAGATTAAGGGTCAGGGTTAGGGTTAGGATTTGGGTTAAGGTTAGAGTTAGAATGAGGGCTAGGGTTAGTACTAGTAATAGTGTTATGGCTTGGGGTAGGCTAAGGATTTGGGTTAGGAGTAGGTGGCATTAGGGTGAAGGTTTCCCTTAGGGTAAGGAATAGGTTTAGAGCTAGGTTTAGGTATAAGTCTAGGTTTTGTTTAGGGTTAGGTTTAAAGCTAGGTTTAGGTCTCAGATTAGAGCTTGCTTTTCTGTTAGCACAGGGCTATGGCTAATGTAAGAACTGGTGTTACGATTAGGGCTAGTTTTAGGGTTAGATGTAGGGCTAGGTCTAGTGTTTGGGTTAAGTTTAGTGTTAGTGTGATGTTTAGAGCTAGGGTTATTTTTAGGGTCTGAGTCAGGATCAGAGTAAGTTCTAGAGTTAGGGTTAGGATTCAAATTACGGCTGTGGTTAAGGCTAGATATAATCTTAGGGTTTTAGTTTAGGTTAAGAATTAGCATTAAGCCTATGACACGGTTTTGTTTGAGTGCTAGGTATAGGGTTAGGGCTAGTTTTCCAATTAGCATTAGGGTTAGGGCTAGTGTTAGGGTGAGGTTTAGCCTAAGCATTAGGATATGATTGCGGTTAGAGTTAGGTCTAGGTTTAGGGCTAGGGCAAAAGTAGGAATGGGGTTGGGTTAGGTTTAGGTTTAGGGTTTGTGTTATGGTGAGGGATAGATTTAGAACTAGGGTTAATGCTAGGGTGAGAGGTAGGGTTAGGTTTACAGTTAGGGTTAGGTTTAGGACTAAATTTGTGCAAAGATTAGCACTAGGGTTAGTGTTAGGGCTAGGCCTACGTTTAGGGTTGGGGTAAGGGTTAGGATTAGTTTAAGGTATGATGATATAGCTAGGTTTAGGGCAAGGTACAAAATAGGGTTAGGGCTAGGGTTAGTGTTAGGGTTAGTATGAAGTCTAGGTTTATGGCTAGGATTAGGGATAGGTTTAGGGCTAGGATTAGGGTTCAGTTTTGTGTTAGGGTTAGGGTTAGAATTAGTGCTAGAGCTAATGTCAGATCTAGGTTTATGGTTACGTTTAGTTTTAGGGTTCGGTTTATGGCTAGTTCTAGTGTAAAGTTTAGGTTGAGGGTTAGGGTCAGGTATAGAGACAGGGTTATTATTAGGGTCACTGTCATGATTAAGGTTTGAGAAAGGTTAAGATTTAGGATCAGGGCTTTCATTAGTATTAGGGTAATTATTAAGGTTAGGGTAATGTTTATGGTTACTTCTAATTTCAGGTTAGGCTTAGGGTAATGGACAAAGTTAGGGTTTGAGATAGGATTAGGGTTATCCTAAAATTAGCATTAGGGTTAGGGTTATGGTTAGGGTATGGATAGTGTAAGAGCTAGGGTTAGGGCTAGTATTATGGTTAGGATTAAGGCTAGGGTTAGGTTTAGGGTTAGGGCAAATTTTAGTGTTAGGTTTAGGTTTATGGTAATGGTTAGGGCTCTGGTTAGGGTTAGGATTAAAACAGGTGTAGGTCTCAGATTAGTGCTAGGATTTGGGTTAGGTTAGGTCTAGGATTAGGGCTACAACTAATGTAAGAACTAGGGTTGTGATTAGGGCTACTTTGAGGGTTAGGGTAGGGGTAGGTGTAGTTTTAGAGTTAGGTATAATTTTAGGGTTATCTGAGAGCTATAGTTAGTGTTAGGGTCACAATTAGGGTCAAGGTTAGGTTTTGGATTAATTTAAGGTTTGGAGTTAGGGCTATAGCTTGATTTTTTTTAAGGATAGGACTAGGTTAGAGCTAGTTTTAGGATTAGAGTTAGTGTTAGGGCTAGATATTGTGTGAGGTTTAGTTTTAGGGTTGGGGTTAGTTATAGAGTTATGGTTAGATCTAGGGTTAGTGTTAGGGCTAGGTTTAGGGCTATGGGTAGAGCATGTGTTGGGATTATGCTAAGGGATAGGGTTAGAACTAGGAATAGGGCTAGGACGATAGTTAGATTTAGTATTAGTGCTAGTTTTAGGATTAGGGTTAGGGAAAATTTAGGGCTAGGATCAGGTCTAGGATTAGTGTAAGGGTTAAATCTAGGGTTTGAGTTAGGGTTAGATTTAGGGGAAGGGTTGAGGTTATATCTAGGTTCAAATGTAGGGCGAGGGATAAAATTAGGGATAGGGCTAGAGTTAGGTTTCGGGTTAGGATCAAGACTAGGTTTAGGGCTAGAATGAGGGCAAGCATTTGTGTTAGGGTTATGGCAAGAATTAGGGCTAGGGATAATATCAGGTCTACAGTTACAGTTAGGGATAGGTTTAGGGTAAGGTTTATGGCTAGGTCTATATTCAGAGTTAGGTTTAGGGTAAGGTTCAGGTTTAGACCTAGGGGTATTATAATGGTCAGGTCAGGTTTTGGCTTTGGATTAGGTTGAGATTTAGGGTTAGCACTCAAATTAGCATTAGGGTTAGAGTTAGGGTTAGTGTAAGGGATAGGGTTAGGTTTTGTCTTCAGGTTAGGTTTAGGGTTCATGTTAGTTTTAGGTTAATGGATAGGGTTAGAGTTAGGCCTAGGGTTAGCATTAGGTTTATGGTTATTGTTTGGGTAATTGATCGATTTATAGCTATGGTTAGGGCTAGGATTATGTTTAGGATTAGGGCTAGAGTTAGGTTTAGGTTTAGGGTTAAGATTAGGATATGGGTTAGGGTTTAAGCTAGGGTTAGTGCTAAGGCTACAGTTAGGTTTAGGTTTAGGTCAAGGGTTAGGTTTAGTATTAGGGTAAGGGCTAGGTTTAGGGTTAGTATTGGATTAGTGTTTTCCTACCGTTAGGTTAAGGGTAAGGCTCATGGATTTAGTAAGTGTTAGGGCTAGGTTGAGGGTTCAGGTTAGAATCAGAGCTAGGGATAAAAGTAGATATAAGGTTATTAGAGCCAGGGTTAGCATTAGGTTTAGGGTTATGGTTAGGATAATGGATAGAGTCAGAACTAGGGTTTGGGCTATGGTTGCGGTTAGGATTAGGGCTGGGATTAGGGTTAGGGTTTGGGCTAGGGTTTGTTTATCATAAGGATTAGGGTTTGAGATAGAGTTAGAGCAAAGGCTAAGTTTTGGGTTAGGTTCAGCATTAGGTCTAGGGATAAGATTACGGTAGGTTTAGGTTTAGGGTTAGGGTTAGCTCTACGTTTATCATTAGGGTTAGGATAAGGGTTAGGATAATGGATATAGTTATATGTGAGTTTAAGTTTAGGTATAGGGTTAGATTTAGTTTTAGGGTTAAGGTTAAGGTATAGGTAGGTTTAGGTTTCAATTATAGGATAGGGTTTAAGCTAGAGTTAGGACTATGACAAGTGTTAGGTTTAGTGTTAGGTCTAGGTTTATTTTTCTGTTTAGGGTTTGGGTTAGGGTTAGGGTTATGGCTAGGGTTATCAATAGGGTTAGGGTTAGGGTTAGGATAATGTTTATGTTCAGAGCTAGGTTTAGGGATAGGGTTAAGTTTAGGGTTAGGGATAGGGTTAGTGTAAGAGTTAGGGATAAGTCTAAGTTTATATTTACGGCAAGAGTTAGGCACTGATTAAATTTAGGACTAAGGCTACAATTAGGGTTAGGATTAGGGCTAGGGTTAGGGTGAGTGTTACACATAGGGCTAGGTTTAGGCCTAGGATTCACTCTAGGTTTTGTGCTAGGTTAAGGTGTAGGGTTAGGGCTATGGTAATGTAAGAGCTAGGATTATGATTAGGGCTACTTGGAGTGTTAGGGTTATGGCTAGGTCTAGTGTTAGGTTTAGATTTTCAGTTAGGGTCAGGTTTAGAGTTATCTTAGTGTTAAATGCAGGGTCCATATTCAGGTTATTGTTAGGGTTAAGGTTAAAGCCAGAATTAGGACTAAGTTTATGTCTAGGGGTAGGGTTAGACTTTGCATTGGGTTAAGGCTTATTTTTAGGGCTAGAGTTAGGTTTTTGTTTAGGTCTAGGGCTAGAGTTAAGGCTACATTTAGGATTAGGTTTAGGTCTAGGACTTGTGGTAGAGTCAGGTTTAGTATAAGTTTACTGGTAAGGCTAGTGTTAAGGTTTGGTCTAGGGTTAGAATCAGATTTATACCTAGGGTTAGTGTTAT